>NC_039365.1:63563839-63870303 GCF_003573695.1 Papaver somniferum
CCAGAAATAACTCAAAAATTTTGTATCTCTGTCAGAAGTGATAGACTTTGGAACCCCATGCAATTTTACTACTTCTTTAAAGAACAAAGAAGCAACATTAGAAGCGTCAGTTGATTTCTTACAAGCTACGAAGTGAGCCATTTTAGAGTAACGATCAACTACGACCATAACAAAATCATTACCTCTAGCAGTACGAGGTAAACCAAGTATAAAATCTATACTTATATCAACCCAAGGTGCATCAGGAACTGGTAAAGGAGTATACAACCCGGTATTTTGAATTGTACCCTTTGCTCTCTGACAGACCATGCATTTTTGTACGAACTTTTGTACATCACGTTTCAAAGATGGCCAGAAATATCTTTCTTCAATCAGGGCAATGGTTTTATCTCTCCCAAAATGACCACCAAGACCACTGCCATGTAATTCTCGCATAAGATGTAAACGTAAAGACCCTTGAGGAATACATAATCGATTCCCTTTAAAAAGAAAATCTTCTTGTATAAGAAAATCATCAACCCCATGAGTTTGAGAACTGCATTGATCCCATAGTTTGCCAAAATCTTCATCTTCTGGATAAAATGTCTTTGATATAGTCAAATGCATAACTCTCATTACGAATTGTAGTTAATAGATGACTTCTTCTACTTAAGGCATCAACAACTTGATTCAATTTGCCACTTTATGTCTCACGGAGAAAGTGTATTTTTTGAGTGTGGAAAGCCATCGATCATGCATTCTGTTAACTTTAGCAGAAGTATTCAAAAACTTCAAAGCATGATTGTCAGTGTTGACAACAAATTCCCTATGTATAAGATAAGTATGCCACTGCTTAAGAGATTGAACAAGAGCCAATAACTCTAATTCATATGTAGACCATTTCTTTTGTGCATCTGAATTCTTCTCACTGTAATATGCAATTAGATGACCCTCCTGTGATAATATTGCACCAATACCAATAACAGATGCATCACAATCTATTTCAAAAGGCTTGTTGAAATTCGGAAGTGCAAGAATTGCTGCCGTACAAAGATTTTCTTTAAGAAGAATAAAGCTCTTATCCATTGCTTCCGTCCACTCAAACTTCTCCTTCTTGAGACAGTCAGTCAAAGGTGCAGAAATAGAGCTAAAGTTCTTCACAAATCTTCGATAGAAAGAAGCCAAACCATGAAAACTACGAACATCACGAATAGAAGTAGGAACTGGCCAATCTTCAATTGCTTGAACTTTATAAGGATCGACATGAATACTATCAGTAGAAATCACATATCCCAAAAATGTTACTGAAGAAGCCATGAAGGTACACTTTTTCAAATTAACATATAAAGAGTTGTCAGCAAGAACTTGAAACACTTGTGAAAGATGTTGGAGGTGTTCTGGCTCACTGCGACTAAAAATTAGTATGTCATCAAAATAAACAATAACAAATTTACTGAGAAAGGGTTGGAGAACCTGATTCATAAGTCGCATAAAAGTACTAGGTGCATTAGATAACCCAAATGGCATGACCAGCCATTCATATAAACCTTCACGTGTCTTGAATGTTGTTTTCCACTCATCTCCACCTCGAATGCGTATTTGGTGGTAACCACTGCGTAAATCCAACTTAGTAAAAATAATAGAGCCCGACAGTAAATCAATCATATCATCAATACGCGGGATCGGAAATCTATAAGGAATGGTGATGCGATTTAATGCTCTGCAATCGATACACATCCTCCATCCATTGTCTTTTTTACTAACCAAGAAGGCAGGACTGGCACAAGGACTGTTGCTAGGTCGTATCAAACCCTTTGTAAGCAAATCATTTACCTGTCCCTGTAATATCTCATGCTCAGCAGGACTCAAGCGATAGTGTGCTTGGTTTGGTAAAGAGGCTACAGGAATAAAATCGATGCATTGTTGAATATTCCGTAAAGGAGGTAATGCAGTTGGTAGTTCATCTGGAAATAAAACATTATATTGAAATAATAAGGGCTTCACCTTTGCAGGCAACTCAATCATAGGCTTAGAATCTTCATGGAAATGTAAAGAATGTTGTGGGTGCAAAGAACGAATAACAGTGGCTACGACAGCATCAGTCTGCGCACAAGAGTTTGAAGTGGAATTGGATGGACTAAGAACCTTGGTTTTCCCATTATGAACAAAAGTGTAAGTATTCTCGAATCCATTGTGAACCGCGTGAAGATCGTATTGCAAAGGTCTGCTGATGAGTGCTAAAAAGTGCATATTTCTATATATTTTTCTTGGCATTTAACTCATCCTTTGTGCATTAATTCTACATTTTATCCCATATTCTGTATTTTCATTGTTTTCAAGAATAAATATTTTTATTAATTAATTTTGCATTTTTAGGTAATAAATAAAGACTAGATGAGTTGCGGAGCGAAAAGAGCAAAGACACGAAAAAAAAAGCCGGAGGAAACTCTAGCGGAAAAGAAGTGCAGAACGCGGTATGGAAGACTCAAGGATGAAAATGGGCTTAAAAAGGAAGAAATTGTTCTTAAAGAAGAAGTGGGTTCAAGATTACCTAAGCCCAAATCCAATTCCTAAACCCAAACCCATATCCTAAACCCAAAATTCAATACCCAAACCCGTTTTCCTTCTTAACCGTAAGATTGGATCCATTCCAGCATCCAACGGTCGCTCATAATCTGTCTCCATCTCGCCGTTAGATTCGTTTCAGAAGTTATCATCCCACGGCTCAGCTTCGCGAAACATCAAAATCTTTATCCCTGCCTCACACCTTAATACCCAAATACCTAATACCCACACCCAAAAAAGACCCTAACAAATTTCCATCGGGTTCTCATTCTTCTCCCCCTTTCTTCTTCTCCATAGCAGAGCCTTCCCCTTCCACCTGCTCCACCAACTCGCTGCCACCACCACCAACTCCACACGAGCCCTCAAATCTCTTCCATACGTAAACCCATCACTACCCTACCCCTCTATCAACTTATTTCATCATTTCTCAACCCTTTTTCTCTGAAACCCTAGGATTAAGGGATGATGAAATAAGTTAGGTTAGAGAATCAATTGAGAGTAGCAGGAGACGCAATAGAGGAAATAGAAGCATGGGTCGAAGCTCTCAAGTGTTTTCAGATATTAGGTATGCATTAATTTCAATTTTTATCAAACCCTAATTTTTCTGTTTTTTGGGGGTTTTGGAGAGAGTGTGTATAAACTATAAATAGATGCTTTGGGGTGTTGTAATAGGTGTTCTTGGGTTAGCCGAGATACCCCCTAATTGGTTTAATTTTAATTTCAATTTCAATTTCATGTTTAATTTTAATTTCAATTATACTGTTAGTACTTGTTCTTCACTGTTAAACTCTGTTCTGATGTTATGTTCATGTTCTTGTGTATGTTAATGTTCATGTAAATCACCATGTTTGTTATGTTCTAATTCACCACTAGGATGAGAAGACAACTGAACTTTGTTGGTTAGCCATTTGGGTTAGACCCTGTTGAGCTCAAAACATTTAGGTTAGTAACATTCCAAAAGTTCACTGGCTTGTGATTAGTGGTGCTTTAAACAAACCATTAATGCTAGGAGTTAGTGATAATCTAAGGGATTCACAAATCCATATTAGTTAGATACCTAGACCCTAAATGACCTGTGATTGCCTATTCTTTAATCAGATAGGCAATGCTAGGAGTTATCCAAGGACTTTAGGTAGTTAACTAGCCACATGACAGGGATGTAACCAAGGTGAACTAGCTAGGTGAAGGAGAATTCTCATCCATCTTCATACACTTCCATCTTCAACTGTTTTGCTTGTTTTCTGTTTTCTTTCATTTTTTTTACCTTCATTGCTCACTGTTTGTTTTCCCCTCATGCTCACAGTGGTGTCTTAGCACCACAATCTTTACTTGTTTCACTCACTGTTTACTGCCCCCATTCAGCTCTCATACATCAGTCCATTCAGCTCCATGTTAGCTTAGGAAGCAGCTAGAGAAGCTAGAAAACAACATTTGCTCCCCCTTGTCCCTGTGGACTTTCCCTTTCTTCCCATTCTAGCTACAATTGACCCTGTATACTTGCAGGTCAATTTGTAGGTTATTTATAAAACCCATCAAGTTTTTGGCGCCGCTTCCGGGGACTCGGTTGCGGCGCATATGTTGTTTTTCTTTCCTTGCTCATTTGCTTGCTGCTGCTCTTAACTTGCAGCTGCACTTGCATCATTTGTTGTTTACAGGGCATTCTTGCTGTTTACATCTTCATCTAGTTGTTGGCTTGCTGTTCTTGCACAACATCAGAGCATCTTCTTGCCTGTTGCATTAGTGCACTGCTGTGAACTGCTTAGCCAATTTGCACTGCCTCTGATGTTGCTGGTGAACTGGTGGAACTGAGGCTGTTACTCTCCCTGTTGCTGCCTGCTGCTGCCTTCTGCACCTGTTGCTGTTGATCTGCTCCTGCTGCAAAGCCCTGAGCTGGTGAGCCTGCTGAAGACCAAGCCCAACAGGACTGTGCTGCTGAGGAGAAAATCACAAGCCCAACTGGGCCTGCTGAAGTTGCTGCCAAGCTTAACAAGTTGAGCCAAGCCCAACTGGGCCTCAACAAAGACAAAAGCTTAGGATGATCCAAAGCCCAACTGGGCTTTTGCAACCAAACTGAGCAGCTGGTGTGCTTAAGCAAGTAAGCCTAAACCCATTAAGAGAACCCAACCTGTGGGCTTCCATTTTTAATTTGTGGGCTTGTAATAATTTTTTCCATTTTTCTGTTGGGTTTGTAATTAATTTCTTGTGGGCTTGTTTGTTTAATTGCTTGTGGGCTTGTGGTGTTAGATTGATTTGGGCCTGTAGTTTTAAATTAGAAAAACTGAACTTTTAAAAGCCCAACTGGGCCGCAGACCAAACAAGCAACAATTGGGCTATCTCAAAAGCTACATTGGGCTTCAGTTTGCATACACATTGTGGGCTTGTTCACCTTCCCTTGGCAAAGCAATTTCTCCCACCAATGTGGGCTTGCTCCCAATACTAAAACCAAAATTTTTGCTCCCAATTAAAAAAACCAAAATTTTCCCAAAAATCCAAACCCATTAAAAACCAAATTTTGGGCTTTGTAACATAGTTACTTAGCTTTTGAGCCAAATCATGTCTAGATCTTGGTCTACAGTTGGGGAATACAACAAATCCCTTAGAGAACTTGCGTATGGACATACTCCACGTTATGAACCTCCCATAGACCATGATGTCAATAGTTATAGGAATTATTATGGACATTTTCAAAGTCCCGAGCCTCAATGCATGAACCCTAATAACTATTCACACATGCATCATTCATCACAACGTGAAAATGAACATTTTTCTAGTGCCTCACTCACACAATCATCACTGATCGATCAATTAGAAGCTCGAATCGCAGCTTTAGAAATGCAATCTCATGAGGAATCTATCACATCTAATTTTCTTAGGCAACCTGAAATCTATGCATGTCCTGCATGTGGTAGTTTAGACCACCCTGTTGAGAATTGTCATATTTTGCATAATTTTAGGCAATCTAGAGAAAATCCAAGGTATGAAATGCCCATAAATTGTGAGAATGGTAGTCATTGGGACCATAATCAATCCTTTGAGGGTTGCGATCAATATTTTGTAAACCCTAATGACCATGCACACATGTACCATTCACCACAATTTGAACATGAAGAATTTTGTACTCCCATGAATTTAGACTCCACCACAGAAGCTTTCAGACTCAGTGAGCAAAACTTTGATAGATCTACATCACGAATTCAGGCATGTTTAGATCAGATTTTGCTTCACCTACAAAAGGAGGAAATTCATGAGGAAATATATGTTGTCCCTAATGAAGTGTCTAGTCCCATTCTTGTAAATGATGTTGAATATGAACCTAATTTAGAGGAACATGAATCGACTAATGACACCACCACTGTTAATGAGGACCAATATGCATGCTACCATGATGATGATTATGATGATTATGATGATATGTTAGAAGAACATGAAAATATTGTGGAACCTGTTGGTTCAAAAACATATGGCTTCTCTCCCTCGACCTTCATGAATGTTGTTCTTTCTAATACTCATTGTAATTCATATGATTTTGATATTGACATGGGATTCGTACAATTATTCTGTGAAGATGAGCATGACATAGGAATAGTTGAATCTTCTATAGACACTAATGTTAATATGCATGAAA
Source organism: Papaver somniferum (assembly GCF_003573695.1). Classification (NCBI taxonomy): domain Eukaryota; kingdom Viridiplantae; phylum Streptophyta; class Magnoliopsida; order Ranunculales; family Papaveraceae; genus Papaver; species Papaver somniferum. Next base: position 63,570,009 of record NC_039365.1, read on the forward strand.
ATATATTTGATGTGTCTGATTCTCTACCTAGGTCACATTGTGATATTTCTCCTGATTTGCCGATGCATGAGAATAAATCTGTTGATGATGTTGATGACTCTGATTGTGATCTTGCCAATTTGTTTGATGATTGTGAGCATGTTGTGACACGTGTAGAAGACTTAAGAGATGAAGATGTGATTAATAATGATGTGCCTATCGTCCTACATAAGTCACAATATGATGGCCTTCCACCCAACCTAGATTTGGTTTGTACCGATATTGTCAAACCAATTTTTCTGAGAATGCCCAACCTAGGTTTGGAACTGTGTGCTTCCCAAGTCCTTTTGGACTATTTTGCATCTAAGTATAATATCTTTGAGGATCCACAGTTGGAATTAGCATGTTTGCCCGTCCCTAGCACAGTTCATTTCGAGCTAGACCTTGTGCATGATGAACCCCCAAAACTGCGAGATTTTGTTTCCAAAATTTTGTCCGTTGAAAAATCCAGGTTTGGGGGTAGCTCATTTTGTTTCACAGTTTCACTTGCGTTTCTTTCCTGTTATATTTGTGTGAAGCTGTTGAAACCTCTACACTTCGTCTTTTGGGTTGATCCTCAACTCTTTAGATTATTGGTGTATTGTGAATTTTTTGTACATAATCCAGTAGATAAATAAAAAGAAAAAAAAAAAAACTTTTGTTCCTTTTGTATATATTTTGCTAATCCAATATGATCTCGGCCGACATATGTTGGATTCTTGCCTTGAATAACGGAGTTCTAATCTTGCTTTCGCCGAAATCGGGTATTCTCTTTCCTTTTTCTCTACTCAGCATGATCCTCTTCATATGTTGTATTATAATATTATTCATATTTTGAAACATTGAGGACAATGTTTAGTTTAGGTTTGGGGGTGAAAAGTAGATACTTTGATAATATGCCATAATTGAAAAAAAAAAAAAAAAAAAAGCAGAACTCCTTCTTTTTGAAAAAATTTAAAAATTCCAAAAAAAATTAAAAATTAAAAAATCATAAAAATGGAGCTCATTTACCTTGAAATGTTGACTCTTGTGCAAATATGTATTTTTATTAGGAGTCTTAGTCTAGATATTTAGGCACCCTGATTCTAGCACAATTCACATAGTGATAAGAAACTTGCACGCGCACGATCTACCAATACATGTATAGCCTCATCCTTGAGGTGTTCTATCGGAAGTTTTAGTTGCCAATCACTTTAGAATACTTAACGAAACTTGACTAGATTGTTCTTTGGTTGGTTGGGATAGAAGGTGGAGGTTACATTAAGAAAAACAACCATCGAATTTAACCGGGTGCATCAAAAAGGGCTACCTCTTGCATGTAATTTTTTATTTATTTTTCCTTATGTATCAAAAGTGTTTCCTTGTTCCAAAAAAAAAAAAAAAAACGATGTATATATTCAGAAAAAAATATCAGAAAAATATAAAAAAAATCAAGTATTTATCAATTACATCCTCTCTTGTTCCAAAAATAAAAGAGAGTAGTCAATGTAAATAAGAGTCATGTAAAGAGTCATTTTGTTGTTTCATTGTAATAAGCAAGGAGGGTGTATGCCATTGATGTACAACGCGAGTAATTGTGAAACACCTCCTACTCATTCACAATTCTCGTAAAGTCCGGACAGCTAGCTAGATTTCGACCTTGGTTCTTAGCCTAAGAAACTATCTCTTGGTGATTAGTAGTCATAACATACGATCTTTCTTTACACATGTGTAGATACACTTTACACTCTTATCACATGTCTTTATTTGTTATCAGTGCTAGGGTTGTGCCTTTGATAGCTAGATTGACATCTCCATTTTGTTGTGAGCTTAAACTGACTTGCACATGTCACATTTGATGGAATCTGAGCTTATATTTTGACCTAGAACTTTGTAGGTACGTTCTAAGCAAACCTTCACGAGACTTCACTCATCCACTAGGGACACTTAGTGGTTTAAAAGGCTTAGTGCATACGCTAAATGCATTCGAGAGACCAGCGACAGTGGTATAGGTAGGATTTCCTTAGTTTTGTTTTACTTGAGGACAAGTAAAATTCAGGTTTGGGGGTATTTGATGAGTGCTAAAAAGTGCATATTTCTATATATTTTTCTTGGCATTTAACTCATCCTTTGTGCATTAATTCTACATTTTATCCCATATTCTGTATTTTCATTGTTTTCAAGAATAAATATTTTTATTAATTAATTTTGCATTTTTAGGTAATAAATAAAGACTAGATGAGTTGCGGAGCGAAAAGAGCAAAGACACGAGAAAAAAAAAGCCGGAGGAAACTCTAGCGGAAAAGAAGTGCAGAACGCGGTATGGAAGACTCAAGGATGAAAATGGGCTTAAAAAGGAAGAAATTGTTCTTAAATAAGAAGTGGGCTCAAGATTACCTAAGCCCAAATCCAATTCCTAAACCCAAACCCATATCCTAAACCCAAAATTCAATACCCAAACCTGTTTTCCTTCTTAACCGTAAGATTGGATCCATTCCAGCATCCAACGGTCGCTCATAATCTGTCTCCATCTCGCCGTTAGATTCGTTCCAGAAGTTATCATTCCACGACTCAGCTTCGCGAAACATCAAAATCTTTATCCCTGCCTCACACCTTAATACCCAAATACCTAATACCCACACCCAAACAAGACCCTAACAAATTTCCATCGGGTTCTCATTCTTCTCCCCCTTTCTTCTTCTCCACAGCAGAGCCTTCCCCTTCCACCTGCTCCACCAACTCGCTGCCACCACCACCAACTCCACACGAGCCCTCAAATCTCTTCCATACGTAAACCCATCACTACCCTACCCCTCTATCAACTTATTTCATCATTTCTCAACCCTTTTTCTCTGAAACCCTAGGATTAAGGGATGATGAAATAAGTTAGGTTAGAGATGTAATTGAGAGCAGCAGGAGACGCGATAGAAGAAATAGAAGCATGGGTCGAATCTCTCAAGTGTTTTCAGATATTAGGTATGCATTAATTTCAATTTTTATCAAACCCTAATTTTTCTGTTTTTTGGGGATTTTGGAGAGAGTGTGTATAAACTATAAATAGATGCTTTGGGGTGTTGTAATAGGTGTTCTTGGGTTAGCCGAGATACCCCCTAATTGGGTTAATTTTAATTTCAATTTCATGTTTAATTTCAATTTCAATTATACTGTCAGTACTTGTTCTTCACTGTTAAACTTTGTTCTGATGTTATGTTCATGTTCTTGTGTATGTTAATGTTCATGTAAATCACCATGTTTGTTATGTTCTAATTCACCACTAGGGTGAGAAGACAACTGAACTTTGTTGGTTAGCCATTTGGGTTAGACCCTGTTGAGCTCAAAACATTTAGGTTAGTAACATTCCAAAGGTTCACTGGCTTGTGATTAGTGGTGCTTTAAACAGACCATTAATGCTAGGAGTTAGTGATAATCTAAGGGATTCACAAAGCCATATTAGTTAGAGACCTAGACCCTAAATGACCTGTGATTGCCTATGCTTTAATCAAATAGGCAATGCTAGGGGTTATCCAAGGACTTTAGGTAGTTAACTAGCCACATGACAGGGATGTAACCAAGGTGAACTAGCTAGGTGAAGGAGAATTCTCATCCATCTTCATACACTTCCATCTTCAACTGTTTTGCTTGTTTTCTGTTTTCTTTCATTTTTTTTACCTTCATTGCTCATTGTTTGTTTTCCCCTCATGCTCACAGTGGTGTCATAGCACCACAATCTTTACTTGTTTCACTCACTGTTTACTGCCCCCATTCATCTCTCATACATCAGTCCATTCAGCTCCATGTTAGCTTAGGAAGCAGCTAGAGAAGCTAGAAAACAACATTTGCTCCCCCTTGTCCCTGTGGACTTTCCCTTTCTTCCCATTCTAGCTACAATTGACCCTGTATACTTGCAGGTCAATTTGTAGGTTGTTTATAAAACCCATCATCTGCCAAGAAGAAGATGGGTTGCCGTCATATTAATGACATCACATAGAACTGTGTCTTCATAACCCTCAAAAGAGAATGACACATAACACTGAAGAGTAATCTTCTGTGTGCTAGAGGCATTAACCCATCCTACAGTGTAAGGTTCTGGATGAGAAGTTACTGGTAGTTCAAGCTTCTTAACTACGTGATCAACAATATAATTATCCACACTGCCACTATCAATTATCATCTTGCAGATTTTACCCCCAATATAACATCTGGATTTAAAGATACTGTGTCTCTGAGACTTGCATTATTGAGTAAGAAATAATGGACGAATCATCCCAACAAACTCATCGTCATCACCAGGTGAGGCTTCATCTTCGAACTCATTAAGCGCACCAGTGACTTCATTAATGAACTGAGGTTCACCAATCAAAGCATTGAATTTCCGACAATCACTAGACGTGTGCCCCAATTGCTGGCATTTATTGCACTTATCTCCACGAAATTTTGCATAAGTATTAGTAGTTCTCTGTTGCGGTGGAAATTGTTGTTGCCTGTTATGAAACCAATTCCCTGTAGTAGGAGGAGTTGGTTGCAGAGAGTGAGACTGCTGACCCGGCTGAAGATCAACTGGATTGGCTAAGATAGGTGTATCCAGAGGTGGAGTATAAGGCACAATATGGCTAGGTTGTCGATGTGAATGGCTAACATCATCATAAGGAGGCTTGCGAATAGTCAAAACAGTATCTGGAGAAAAGTTTTGAGATGAATTGGTACCCCTGGAATTATTTTGATAATGCCCTTGTCTGGATGGATAAGTCCTAGAAGAACGAAGAAGGCGATTTTCTATCTTAATAGCTTGCTGCACCGCTTCGACCATAGTAAAAACTGAATGAGTCATACCATTTTTTATTAATCTATTCAGCCCCTCAATGAATCTTGCAACTAACTGTTCTTCAGATTCTTTGAGTTGATTTCGTGCCACCAAATTATAAAAATCGGACACATATTCTTCAACAGTGCGTGCCCCCTGCTGAATGTTCTGCAATTTGATGAAAAGTTGTTGCATAAAGTCTCTAGGTAAGAACTTATCCCTGATCAAAGTTTTCATACGTGTCCAAGTACATATTTTCGGTTTGTTAGCGTTTCTACGATCATCACAGATCTTATCCCACCAGGCTGCAGCTCCTCCTTTGAGCTTGTAAGTCACAAGTTTGACCTTAGAATCTTCAGGGACTTCCATAAATTCAAAAAAAGCTTCTACCTCAAAGAACCAATCAGTTAGTTCTTCAATACGAAAATTTCCAGAGAAGTTGGGAATATCAGCTTTTAGCTTATATTCGGGTAAAGAACTGTAAGGGTTGTGACCAGTTTTTAAACGTCGTTCTTCAATCCAATTCTTCTCTAGATCGTTCTCACGTTCATCTTCATCATCACTGTCGAGTGTAGGAGAAGCTAGCTTCTTCTTTGAATGACCTATGAACCCTTCATACGGTTTCTTAATGTTTAAAGTACGCAATACATCTTTAGGTACTTCATCATTCTGTAAAAACTGAAGTGTATCGTTTTTAGTTTTGTCTTCTAAGTCTACAAGCTCAGGCATATCCAAATCTATATTTATGTGTTTTGCAACCTTGAAAAGCTGATTCTGCATTGCTTCAAGCTTGTTATCTCTTAACCCTAATTTTTCCTCCATGGATTTCTCAAGAGTTTCAGTAATGTTTTTTGCCAAAATCTCGGGATGAGATTTGATGAGAGCTTCGATTGCTGCTAGTCATTTTTTTTTTTGTGTGTACTTAAAAGGAATGAAAAGGTGTTGCGGAAGCGAAGTAAAGGATCAAGTGATAGGATGAAAAACCTAAAACTAAGCGGGTGATACCAACTAATGTGGAACAAGGTAAAAGAAAGCAATACTAGATTGTTATAAGCAAGAAGAGAAGAGAATTCAAGCAAGAAGAGAAAGATAAGTTTTGTGTTTAATAATTTGATTGAGTAATAGATAGCTCTTACAAGACTTAATCCAGCCTTTATATAGGCTTGAAGAATAACTAAACTAGGAAACAGAAAACTAAAAGGAAATCTAAAAGAATCCTAAAAATAAGAAAGACTGAAACTAGGAAACCATGGAAGCCAAACCTCTAAGCGGAATCTTCTGGAATTGTAGTATGCCCTGCATCAGAAGCAGAGCTTCAAGGTTCATATAGCTCAGATGTGGGAGACAACTATCTCTCCAACACTGGTAAGATATGCAGTTATTATTCATCAATATTTAGGAGTATGGACACAACCTTGAAGCTCTTGATCTCCATGTTGACAACATAGAAATATACCCTTTCTTCGATCTCATGATTTGTGTCTGCTTTACAAATTACAGAATACAGCTTCAAAAGCACATCTTCAACAATTCCCTTGAACCATTGACAGAGCATATTTTGTTGCTGATTTATTGCCCTTTTGGTTAACCTGGTGCATAGGATTTGTCTTTTGAAATCTATGTTTACAAAATATGAGGACAAGCGTGTAGTAGATACGATTAATTGGATGGTAATACTGCAGTAGAATTTATTTACAAAATCATGAAACATAGGAGAAAAACATGTCTTAATTGAAATGTGCGAAGCAAATTACACTTGTGAGCATAAATTTCTTGGTTTTACCTTAACGCAACATACTATTCTGTCCAGTGTGTTGAAATGGAAAAAGTACAAACAATAGAACCACTAGAGTCTACAGGTAGAGTTTAGGGATAAGAGAAAACTGGTTTTAGACCATGCTTGAGGGCAGCTTCCCAAACAATATCTATCTTATCAACGTCAATGGCACCAACTTCATGGTGTGTCCATCCTTCTAGTAAATGAACAACACCACCTGCGTGGCATGCATGAACTCCCCCCCGCGACATAGTATACTGTTTCAAATCGTCAAAAACATAAGCAGATCAAAAAATTTATTCATGCTAGTTTATTGCTTCGTCAAAGGATCTCGTTAAGGAGAAAATGTGTAGGATAACTGGATAAGTATATGAAGTTCCTCAGTAAGGTACTAGGCAAACGACATACCTCACATGTTCCAAGTCCTTCAACATCCTCGGGTAGTTGCATGGCAGCAAGCTCTCCGTATGTGCAGTCCCTTCTAAAGGGGAAAATTGGCGGAACAACAAACTGATTGAAATGAGTTCCAGGTGGTGCCCATCGTTGTTGTCCAGGTGTTAGCCATTTACCGACGATCCACATCTAATCAAAACAAATATCACAAGTTAATGCAATCAGAATGTAGATCATAACTGTCCCATAATAGGCAAAATTATTACGTACCTTGCAATGTTGGGCTGCTTCGTATTTGGTAATTTGAACTAGATAACTTTGTTGTTCTTTTGGAGCTTCATTTTGAATAGATTGGAATCTCTCTTTGGATAATGTTAACATCTGCATTCTCCTTAAAGTTTTCTAATCAGGAGATTAACTAACAAACGACGGTTCTTTAAAAAACGCCTAAAGCCTTCTTAGCTAAATAGGGTATCTAGCAAATAATGCAGATTGAAAGCTAATGCTTTATTCTCTCTTATAAATAACAACTAGCATGTAGCCCTGGTAATATCAATAAGAAGTACTTACCAGAACTCGAACTTTGCGTCGGGAGAGGTAAAGAGCAATTGCTCTACCGAGCTTAGAAGTAGCCCCAGTCAGAAATACTTCCTTGACATCACTTGGGATCTCTTTGATAATTACTGCGGCAGTTAAGGTGTTCCCATGGACAACACGGACTCTTAAGTTTGGAAGCTTCTTAACAAACAACGTTCCACCTCCATTTAGAGCTTCATTCTGTGAAATAGGTGTATTCACAAGATCATGACTTACATGAAGTACTACGAGATTTAGTTCAATGAATACAGTCTGCTTACAAAGAGGATAAACTGACCTTGTTCAACGCTGCGAGGCTAATGACCTTAACCCCAGTTCTATCGGCTCTAAGGATTGCATCTTCTATTTGATTGTTGATACCATCTTTAGCAAATGGCAAGAAATACTGCCAAAACATTAAAAATAAAAATCTTATCTGTTAAACCTACTATTTCAGCTCAGCTGATCTTGGTTCAGTAACCTCTCTTTATCATATATATACACCCTCTGATGGTCCATCCTCGCAATCCAATTGGGCAATATCCTTACCACTTAGATCAGCTCTGGGAGAATACACTCTGTTCTACTACTTATGTTCCCAGTGAAAGGTTTTTGACAAAATGGATCTATTCATTGCGTTTGCTTTTGCTCATTTCTCGGGAAAAAAATATACTACTCCCTCTGTTTTTGGAAAGGAAATATTTTCACTTTTTCATAGGCCAAATTGAATAGTATAATTGTAGAAGTCAACTTTTATAGGATTTTTTTTTTTGAAAAGTCTCGGTGGTGCTCGTCAGCACCAAACTCCTTAACGGTCAAAGAAAAAAATTAAAAGAGTAAAACGAAATTCTGTCTTTAGCCAGCGTAGGTTATCTTGGAAAATTTCCTACAACGATATGTTAACTTATTAATCTGATCAAAATAAATAAATAAACAAGTACTTGAAAAGCAAGGATGTAGAGCTGACCTGAAAACCATACCTAGGGACACACCATGAATGGTGCAATCTGCCCCTGAGGTTATAAAAAGTGATAATAAAAGTCTTGGAAATAGCCCACAGTATTAGCATTGTCACAAACGCAGATGGCCAAAAAGGCAACAAGAAGAGCCTGTTCTCAAACGGCATAGAAACGAATGATCGTAGAAACAGCGGTGCATGCAGTGAAGAGACTACATCCACGACATGGCATAGAAAGACAAAGTCAGGTTCTCTTGCATTCACACCTGCAAATTTTAGTGTCCAGAGAAATTACATCGGCTACCACAAAAATTATTAAAATCAGCCGTGCAATTATTAAACAAAATCATTAGCTAGCCTTCATTCATTAAGTAATTTTGACTATGCAGATAGCTAAACTGAAGTGGTGTCCAATTTATGCAGCAAATGTTTTTGATGCACAGACCTGTACTTATTTTCTTGTGGAGCTCCCACGACTCTTTGTGTATCGTATTCCATAATGCATCAAAGAGAGGCATGAACAAGCAGAAGTTTGAGTCCATTTCCTTATGATGCAGGTTGTGGTACCTATGATTTCCCACCAAACAAATATTTGAAGAGGATATAGGCGAATATTCTAACAAATAGCCCGATTTCTGAACACACTATAAACTATGATAGATACACTGACAGTTATCATACAGCTATACTTACGTTGGTGTGTAGATCAGATATCTAAGAAATGGAAATATCCGAAAGACCCAATTCGGAACAACTTCTATATTGCTATGTCCCATACATCTCAAGAAGTCGAAAGCTAAAATATAGCCATAGATCGTGCCAACGGATCCATATCCAATTAATGAAACCCCGAGTGTAGGGATCCCAATAAGTGAACCTAAAATTAGGTGCTCCAGAGGAGTTGCGTGCCCAGCTGCACCCAAATAAAAGCAGTAAACATAAGAGCATTTCATCAAGGAGAGTCTGCATTCACTCTGTGTATAAACATATGGAAATCACATACGCGTACTAATACTACATTGATCATTATGTTCAAGGACACTTAGTTTCTTCCTCACATGTACCAAGCATGGGTACTATTCTACTCCTCTTTTCTAGATTTCTAGTTAGTTATATTACAAAGGAATTGAAGCGAGAAAAAGGAGAATTTCCTCACTAGCTGAAGTCTAAAAGGTGAATATGCACGCGTCATAGATACGCAGGTAAGAAGATTATCATGAGCAAATCAGTGTTACATTTTAATTTAACTTTGCATTGAGCTCTAACATGGACTAACTTCCCTTAAATTTGGCTCCTTTTCAGTGTCAAACTGAAATGAAGCCGTTTTATTTTAATACATCATATTTGGGTCATTCAAATATTGTGCGAGTTACCAAACGCAACTTATGTTGGTTACAAGTACTTAGTGAGTGTTTCAGGGATAATTTTTTGAGGATTATAAAGCATATAACTTAAAAAGACATGATATGGTTTGATGTATTTTATACCAGTAAAAGGTTGTGGAACTGGAGAAGCATGGTGGATTGCATGATAATTCTTGAACATAAAATCACTGTGGAGAACAAATCTATGGACCCAATAATATAGAGGCTCCGAAACTCCGACATGAAGTAGAAGAGCAAAAATTAACCCTTTTGAGTTCCACATAGGAAGATTCCCAAGGAATGGGAAGCTATAATATGCCATACAAGCCATGAAAGCTTGAAGTATGATGAAGTTATCCCTGTTCATAAAAATAATCACGAAATATATTACTCGAGGTAAAACTATCAAGTACATGACGTATAATCTTTATACGTACCAGTGCCATTCTTTATCTATTTGTTTGAAATCAACTCCTACTTGATGAATACTTCGCTTTCGAGTAAGGGAATGAAGGTTACAGAATGAACACCAGAATGCATGCAGGAGACATCTAAGAGCACAAATGATTAATATATGTAAACACCATGCATCTTTTTGCGTTGCTTCCTGATCCCATGGTTTTGATTGTACAACTTTCGCAATTAGAGGTCCATACAACAAGTACTGTAAAAAACAACATGAAACCAACATATGGATGAGGATATAAGGAATTTCTAAGAGAGAAAAAACTACTAAGAAGATGATACGAAGTTGGAATTCGAAAAAGAGAAAACTAAGCTCATGCCTTGAAGTTCCCTAAGTTCTCCCATGGCCAAGTTGACAAAGGTTTCACCATATTTTCACCCCAATACAACAAAATTATAGATTTGGTTTCTTTTCTTGGTACTCACACTTGGATAACATATCCAAACTTGAGTATAAAAAAAGTTCAAAATGGTTTCAAAAGGATAGATCTAAGAAGAAAAGAGAGGAAGCGAGAATGTACAGGAGGAGATGTAGAATACTGGTTAGATTTTCAAATACTAGTGTAGATCTTTAAATTCCAACCATATCTCTCTCACATTAACTCACAGGCAGTACTGGAACTTGCTTACAAAAACATATATATATATATATATATATAAAAAATTCTTACTAAATATTTACAACTAGATTCAGGTAAAGGACTAAATCAGTCGCTTCCAATTTTATTGCTTGTACGTACAAACGACCTGTCGCAATTACTTGTGACAGCTGGGTGCATCCCGATAATTTTTTTTTTTTCCCTTACGGTTATTGATGCGCACGCAAAATGTTTACATTTTTAGAACGTGATTCCATTATTTCGTTTGGTTTTGTACATCAAGAGCTTGAGTTGCAATTTGCAACTGAAGAGGTTAATTTGTGATTCTTAAATATAGTCTCCCTCCTAGAAATATGTTCAAAGAACGGAACTTAGAGGTGAGAGCTCAGCCAGAGAGGGTAGATACAACGAACCTGCCTCAGAGGTAAGAGCCGAGGACAGTCCTGTTCAACATGCTGACACTTCTTTCTTTAGCACCAGATAACAGTCAAATTCTAGAAGTTCGGTACCTTGTTAACTACTCCCTCCGTTACTTTTTAATAGGCTGATTTGGTTTTTAGAGAAAATTAAGGAAATTAAATGAAGTAATCATTGAAAGTGGTCCTCACGACACTTGTCAATAAAAGAAGTGAAGTGAAGTGGTCCTCATGACACTTGTCAATAAAAGAAGTGAAGTGGAATGGTCCCCCATGACACTTGTCATCAAAAGAAGTGAACTGCAAGTGGTCCCAAAAAATTAAAGTAACATTTGACTTTCCCAATTTAGAAACTGGCCTATTTTTTTGAAATTTTTATTTATAGAAACTGGCCTATTAAAAAGTAACGGACGGAGTATTAGTTAACATACCTACCAACTCAAATTAAAAATCCAACGAAGTAGATGCGCTGTAATGTACAATCTATATTCATAAATCTTGCATGGTAGTTCCAGCAGACATCAGTAAAAGCACAAAGGACACAAGGACAGCACTGGTTTTAGCTTCTTCTTTTTAATGGTGTTGGTTATAGCAATGGGTTTACATAGCTGAGTAAATTCAGTGTTGTCCCTGATTTACATACCAAGACAAGTTGGAGCCAGAGTTGGGTAGGGGTTAAAAATGGTAAGAATTGGATTTAACAGATCCACGACATACGGTTAGATTACAGACCACCTACCAACCTAACGATTAACATAAATTTTTGTGAGAGGGGGAGACTTTGACAATGAAAGAGGTTTAAAGCCTCTAACTGCTTTCCTACCTACTTGCAACCTAAACAAATCATAGATTGAAAACACAAAAAATTGTAGATGAGAAAAATGGATACGGACTTGCGGAGTATTAAACAAATCATAGATTGAAAACAGAAAAATTTAGGGAAAAGAACCCTTTAGTCCAAAAACGTGTCAAAAAGCAAGATTAGTCCATCCCGAATTAACTAGGTAAAATTTAGTCTAAAAATTATTTAAAATATGGAAAATACACGTATAACCTTCCTGATTTACAATTTAGTCCAAAGTGACTCACGGTGATGTAAGCAATTTTAAATAATATAAAAATAATTAAAAAACAATTTATCTTTCGAACCGTATGTACAAAATTTTCAAACTTGATATGTTTGGAAAGCTCTTTCCGAGATCTACAAAAAGAGTACCCATAATGCTATATAATTTTCATTTTTTAAAATTTTTAGTTTGCATTGGTATACAAACATGTTATCTACACAAATCCAAAAAATCCAAATATAAAACACGGTGCACCAGTTTGTACACCACATACAACTTGAATCGTCCACTTAAGCCCTACTAACAAGCAAGCTATTAAAATCTAACACATATCCTAAACACATAGCGCCATTAAAATTACAAAATCCAGAAAATTGTCCATCTAGAGAACCTGACCATTGTTAAGCTCCCTCAAAAAGTACCTAAAGCGATAGCAAGCACGTTATTAAAATCACCTCGCGAGATCAAAAAATAACAACTTAGGGTTTCATCAACAATTAGTTTTTTAAATTTTTTGGGAGAGCACAATGATGTACAATTATGTACACACCTACAAAAATCTAACATCCATATCCAGTGATACGAACAGTATACCAGTATACCCATTAGGGAACACACCAATATGTACACTTGTACTCCAGGTGCACCAATATGTACACTTGCAATACAGGTGCACCAATATGTACATTTATAGAAGGATGGTAACCTAACTGCCAAAAAACATTATCAAGCTAAATCGGCAACTCTACAGATCATTTACTGCTAGAATAAAACATCCTTTATTGCATTTCGAAGATCACCAGGCTTACAAAGTATCATTCTTCTGAGCATTACGTAAGATTGATCTAATATCAGACCAAGGAGACCAGCATATTAAAATTATAAAACATACCTCTCTTTGTCAGTGCGGTAAAAAATTCAAGTCAGGTTAGACGTGAAAGTTCACTGATTCTTTGGCACGTTCACTGTCAAACAAAAGTGGAAACAGATTAGAATATGATTATCTGATCAAAAGCATGAAAGTCTGTATAATGATACCAAGCATAAGATTGTGGAGCCATTATTTTCACGTGTACCACTTTGTACACCTACAAAACATGCATGAAATCGCTCATTCATACTCAGATTTGGACTTACTTTTTTCATGAAAAATACACTAATGCACAAGTATGTACACGCCTACAAAATACTGATGAAATCAAGCATTCTTACCCACAAACAGACTATTTCTCATAGGCAATTGATTGGTGCACCAGTTTGTACACCAGTTTAGACTCTCCACATAAAGGAGATAGACTCCTCATCATAGACTCCTTATCATCATTGTTACTTGGGTGATGTAGTTCCAACTAGTTAACTTTACTAGTCAAGCGACATAAAACAACGATCCTAAAAAAGGTAGCGCAAACCTTGATGGAATAGGCATACCAAAATCAACAAGGTAAAAGATACGTTATAGAAAAGTAAAAGATACAATATATTTTGTAGGAAAGCGGAATTGCCCTGCAAGACAAGTGTCAAACAATTTCTTTAAGAATCCACAACATTTCTCAATAATGGCAGGTCCCTGAATGGATCAGTCTGAAAGCCATCAGATTAATCGGCTTGAAGCCAATTTCATTTTTTATAATCTGCAATTTACCGGCATACTATCAATATAATTAGCATCTCTGTAAAGCTTGAGAAAGACTCTTGTTTGGCGCGTGCGGAACTGATCTCCCAAGAGCCTTTCTCAAGCTTTCAAGAGATCGCAAGCATTAATGCTAGCCAAAGCAGTTGAATTGCTTATTCTTCTCGATCATCTTTTTATAGTACGTGTCCCTGGGCTTAAAAAACGATGAGCAATCGCTTGCAACAGAACCAACTTTTAGTCATGGTTTCGACAAATTAATTCTGATATCAAAAACAACATTAAAATCATTAAAAAATCACTCACATGTCAGTGGTGCAAAAGCACAACAACAATACCATTTTACATACATTATAGCCGGCCAGTCCAACACAAACATCACTTATCCATTCTGTAGTTATACTAAATTGTGCTAAAATCAAACAATCCAGTATATAAAAGTTTAACATTTTGTAATACCAAACCAGCTCAACTAAAAGTATCCAAAAACAAAAAATCCATAAAAACCCCTTGAATGTCGTAAGGTCACTGTAGTAAACAAGTCCGAATGCAAATACTAATTTCGTAGTTTCTGGTACAAAATCAATGCAGAACAAAGTGCATGGCTTACAACCAATATGATAAAACTGGTGCACTAAAAAGTACACTGTGTAAATGTGGTGTACAAATAAGTACACCTCGTATAGTGAAGTAAAACTGATTTACCTTGTCGCTTAAATTCCTAAGAAATTTCGACAGAGAGAGCGGAAGAGAGAGATAACAGAGTGAAATAGGAATGAAATTTTGAGATTTGTTTTATATTATGCCCTTAAAAGCTAAGTTTTGCTTCTCTTTTCCTTTTTTTAGTGGTCACATAGAGATCACAAAGTAGTGCCCAAAGTGGTGAAATGGTGAACATTAAGATCATATTTTCTACAAAGCTGAGATCCATAGGAAGGTGGTGTATCATTAATAAATATGTATATAATTATGTGCACATTAAATATCAACATGTGTACAATTATGTACACATTAAGAATATCAACATGTGTACAGTTATGTACACCTTGGTTATTTACGCAAGCATAATTTTATGTGGTCATTAATTCACATGTGCATCAGTTTATACACCCTGATTATTTATGCAAGCATGAGCGGCATCTTTTTACATGTACACCAATTTGTACACCTAAGTCAAGTGTAAGCTTATGGAGTCATCTTTTCACATTGCACTAGTTTGTACGCCATAGTTTCATGGGTGCCTATACTCAATAACAACTAACAAAGACAATATTCATTGCCAGAAGGACAAATTTAACAAGTCCATAGAGAGTGACCTTTCTGATTTAGCAAATAAGGATTCCGATATTTTTTTTGTAATAAAACCAAGGTCAAGGTTGTAAACAAACTATGAGCAAGTTAACACAAATTAGCATTTGACAACATCAATAGAAATCAACATTATCGTGGACAATGGAGTTTGCGGCAACTTCTCACAGTCAAAATTTTGGAAAACTTGAGGGTGAATTCTGCATTTTCTCCATAGGCTTCACAATATAAAGATCTCCCTCTTAGCATGACCTATAAAGCAACAAAAATTCAAACTTCAAACTTTTTTCTAAAAATTGAAATCAGTGATCATGCATAGTTTACAGAAGGAAATTTATAATGCAAGGGGAAGGAAACATACAATGCGGATTTTTGCTGATAGTGCATCGAAGAGAAGCATCCGGCCTGACAGGGGTTCACCAACATCACTTGCAACCTTTAAAGCCTTTAGATCTTGGAGGCAGCCAATCACACCCGGGAATACATAAACAAATTAGAAAGGAGAGGAAATGTTAGTACTAGGCAAACAACCTTATGTGATCGCGGATCTAACTACCGGAAATTACGTACTTGTATTTGAAATAATAAGTTTTTTTGTGTTTTTATTAAAAACCACCTAGTAGAATATGATTGTAGATAAGTAGAAATACATCCTGCAGGAGTCTATGGGAAAATAGAACCCCACTGTCTAAGCATCTCTAACAGGCCGTTGACGGGGGTGGTGCTGGAAATAGGCATCTATAGCATGGACCTAAGTTGTGATTGTAACTAGCGAGCTAAATATACAAAAAGTGGAAACACTAGTAAAAATTTTAAAAATCAAAAATCAAATCAACAATTTATAAAATAATTGATATTGCATTACCTTTCAATCCTACGGCAGCACCTGAGATCAGAGGCTGCCAAAAGAAAAATTAAAGATAAGAAGATTTATAAGGTAAGAAAAATGAAAATGAGATCCTATTTGCAGGCAACAGTCGAAATGAGCAAGTTATTGGGTATTCCTTCCTCTTGATCGTAGCTACAAATGAAAAAACATAAACATAACGCCTAATCAATTTGGTGTTTAAACTGCAAGAAAAAGGACCATGTAGTATATATAAACACATCTAATCAGTATAGTATATCACAATGCCTATATGGTGTTATAATTTTTCTTATTTTCTAATACCTCTTCTCTATCCAAAAATTGAATTAATCCTGATTCCGTTGGTGTCTTGCTTCCTCTATATACATACTTTGGCAAGTCTAAATTTCAGCGACTATTGTTCACCAATCAGTGATTCAGTATGCTAGTCAAGTTATCAGTCGCTGGAACAAATTACTTAATTCAATGGTGAGAAATGTAGGGGTTAGTAAGGGTTACTCTTACAATCGTTTACAGGTGAACATCGTCAAAATCTAATATTTTCTTAATGCTTGTGTTCGTATTTAAGACAAATAAATGACCTCTTGAACTTAAGCCATGTTAGTACAGAACATAATATTGTTCCGGCAACATCTATATCATTAATTGTAGTTTTCACCATCCTGATCAACAGAACATTGTCATGTCATGTCACGTTAGTAGTGAACTTAATGTTGTGCCATCCTAATCAACACAAAATGGCATAATGAGAAGGTGGGACCTAAACCTCTCATTCTAACCTGAATTAATTCACTGATTCACCTTTCCCAGCACAACACTGCAATTGTTGAT
Organism: Papaver somniferum; assembly: GCF_003573695.1. NCBI lineage: Eukaryota > Viridiplantae > Streptophyta > Magnoliopsida > Ranunculales > Papaveraceae > Papaver > Papaver somniferum. The sequence goes on from NC_039365.1 coordinate 63,587,059, forward strand.
CATATACCGCCTCAGTCTATCGCATCTACAACTATATCATATCTAGGAAATATATGAGTCAAGGAAATCATAACTCATATTACTCTATTGCTTTCTAACGAAGTGTACACACGAATAGAGAAAGAGTGAGCAGTTTGTGTGCATATATATTGACTTTCAGAGGAAATACTTGCTCATAATTTCCAAAGCGTCGATGTCCTAAATGCTTCTTTGTATTCCTCAATCTGAATAGTGGAGTTAATCCTGGGAACAAAAAATCTTATTAGACGAGTATCATCCACACTACAGTAATGAAACTCATCATAAGATGTTGTGAGTAAAGAATTTGGATCCATACACTGATCATAAACCGAATACGAAATACGAACTAAAATCGAACTAATTAGGTTTTTGAAATCATAAAAAATTCTTGAAATCAATTTCGAAATCGATAACTAACATTTACATCAAATTAAATAAGAAGAATATATTATACTTATCTTTCAAATCACTTTGATTGTTAAAATATTCGAATTAACTTGTTCAAATTGAATCAAATCAGCTTTCCACCTCAAGTTAATCTTCAACGATAGGTACTGATGATGACGACTGTTGAATCGAAACGAAAATGTGCTTATTTGATTCTCAGATTTATGTTTAGGTATTGAATTTCTGTTCAGTCGAGAAGATTAGGTTTTAAGATTTTTTTCGTCATCGTTTGAGAGTTTTCTCGACATTCGAATGGAGAAACTGAAACTCAATTAATCCAGGTGAACTTGTCCTATGATGGGTATTTTCGTCTTCATAAAAACTAGATTTGGACTGAATCCTTAAAAGAAAGGATTAACTCATTTCAAATTAGGTGAATTTGGACCTCCTAATACTAGGTCTGAGACTTCGGGACTAAAATGTCTAAAGCCCAATGAAAATGGGATTAAATATTAATTTCTATAAAAATTTATAGATGAGAAAAATGGATACGGACTTACGGAGTATTAATTTGGTGGTTCTTTCGGATTTTGGTATCCCAGTAAACTGGTTCCCCACTAGTAATAATGGACAGGTCTTGCAAGCGAAATTAGCTCAAACCATCTTTATTAGGTTACACATGATGGAATCAGATATCAAACTAAAAGCGGCGTAGATGATAGCAGAAGATGTTTGACCTCGGCAAATACATAAAACTTGACGCGGATAGTAATCAAGTCTTCGCTTTAGGTCTTCTTTCTTTTCTTTTACACGCCAACTCCACAACTGCGTGACATCCGTACAAGTTTGATTCATAATTAGGAGATTTTTTTTTTTTTTTGACAGGGAGCCAGTGGGGTCCGTAAATTCAGTATAAACTATAAAGAGGTATGAATTTTCATTTAGTGTTTGGTGCCTTGGTGGGGCAAATTTTGTATAAGGTGAGATCGGAAATATTGTTTGTTTGAGGGGTCAAAGGAGTAAACTGATAAAAAGTATGACCCTTCATTTGAATTGACCCTATAAGGTATGGGTCCTTTCTCCGTCACTGGATGTCTCTTATCTTTGACCTTCGGATATGCTTATCCGGGAAGCACTGACACGGGATACGGACACGACACGGAGATGAAGATTGACAATTTCTTAAAATAATGGGATACGGACACGTATATACATATAAAAAATTTCGATAAATTATACTAAATATAACGTGATAAAAGTGAATTGGTATAACGAAAAAACAAACTAGTGAATGTTAATCAAGTGTACGATTAATTTATGATGTAACTATGATATGTTTTTTTTATGGGAACCCTTCGTTTTTATTTAGACTAGCTCATTATAATTGAGGTTTGAAGAGATAAAGACGGGTGGTGATGAAGCATTCCACCAACGTGATACATCATCATGTTTGGCAAATTGAAAAAGGTCATGAACTAGTACATTTACATTTTTAGGAATACAAATAAAACTAATATCTTCAAAAAAAACAAAAACAAAAAAAAAAGCTTCATCATGAATGCCCAGAATCAGGGAGTTAATAATACTTCAGGGTATATCACCTGTATGCCCAATAAACACAACACCGCTGACGGCTCAGTGATAACTCAAGAGACCAATCATACGCTAGGTGCAGGGTTCGAATCCTAGCACAAGGATTTTTGCCAAAGATTTGGATATGAACCGTGCAGTAATGACCCGGGTTTCTGTCAATTTTCCAAACAACGACACGTAAGGTTTTATTCTTGTATATTGTGAGCCTCATACAGGTTTCTAATCCTAGCACAAGGCTATATTGTGAGCCTCATACAAGTTTTGAATCCTAGCACAAGACTTTTTGCCAAAGATTTGGATATGACCCGTGCAGTAATGACCCGGATTTCTTTCAATTGTCCAAACAAAGGCACATAAGGTTTTATTCTTGTATATTGTGAGCCACATGATAATGACCACGTTATGGTTATACTTCAAATTATAAAAACTTAACAGCAATCAAGCAAGCCGAGATATTATAGGAGTCGATCTGTGTAATGGTATGTTAAAATTGAGGATTTCCAAGACCACCATTCAATCTATAATCTAACCAAAGAAGAAGGGAAGTCCACTTTGGACGGCTTTTTTGAATTCAATACTTTTTTGCACTGTCGTTTATACTTTTAATCACCTACACCTCCATTAATATGACCAACTAACTCACTTGTAATGTTGTTTTTGAATGTATAATTTATAATGGAAAGGGTATTAGAAGATATTTAAGTCATTTTAATGATTTTCTTTTACATACTAAATCTTAGTTAACATTTACACTTGATCGCATTTAAAGTTTTATCAAAAGAAGGGAGAAAATCCTTCTTCACTCGGTGAAGAGAATTAAAGTCCCAGTAGATTTGATAGATACTTTCACAATTTATAGCTACATCCTTACTTAGTCATCTCTTATCTCCACTCAGTATTGGATTATAAAGTCTCTCATGGAGTATTAGAACATTGTTGACCCTTACTTCATTAATTTGTTAAACACTGTGTCTGGTATGACAACCTCTCCCAACAAAAAAGTAGGAAACTTTTTTTTGAAAATAACTAGATATATTATTGAGAAGGGAACTAATCTGTAGATTCAGACTCATTTGGAATCAACGATTGAGTTGTCCATCCGACGATTGAATCTGTGCGATTAGTTTCTTCTTGAAAAAATACATAATTTGAGTTCATATTACAATGCTCATAAGCTTTGATAGTGTCCAAAACAATTATTGGAATTAAAAATGAAGGTGTATCAGTAAAACTAGTAATCAGTTGAGGTGATCGATGTTCTTCCTTTTTTAGCCAACAAGTCTGCAGCTTTGTTTGCTCTTCTATCCGCGAAATGAAATCCCCCAAAGAGACTAGTTCAGCTGCCTTCTTCTTTACTTCATCTAATATGGCTACACATTGCCATTTAATTGAGGTTTGTCTTCCTTGTAGGTACTTGATAGTAGTTTGGTTATCTCCTTCTATAGCCAGATTTTGCAAGTTATTTGTGAGGGCCCAATTTGTCGTCTGAGCAGAGCTACAGCTTCAGCTTCTTTAGGTGATTCTGCCGTGCAACTTCCCATTCCTGATCTCTTGAAAGTACTTGTCCAGTTGCGCAATATGAAACCAAAGCCAGCATTAGTAGTAGAAGATATCCATGAGGCATCACAATTTAGTTTATAAAAGTTTCTTATTGGTAGTGTCCAATAAATCAGAGTTTGAGCTGTTGTGGTATTTTGTGTTGTAACTGATGTTTGTGTTATTGGATGCCAGTAATCATAGTGTCTCTGTATGTCTATAGCTAATTGTTCTGGTGTTCTACTTTTATTTTCAAAAACTATGAGGAATCGTTCCTTCCAAATGAACCAACATTTAGTTGCAGCTAATGCCATGGATATGGAATTCAGATCTCCCCTCATCCATTCATTATACATGTCTAAAAAAGAAGTATTTGGAGAAGAAGTGTTAGAGATTACTCCTTGTGCAGGCATTGGCTGAAGTTTTCATACTGCTTTTGCATAATTACAATAAAAAAACAAGTGAAAAGTAGTTTCCAGTGGATGCTGACAGAACACACATTCCCTTTCCACATCCATAACTGAACCTAGTTTCTGCCTAGTTGGCAATGAATCTTGTAAGCACTTCCGTATAAATAACTTGATTATTTGTGATGTGTTGATGCTCCACATTTTTTTTCCAAAATTTTCTTCTCTTGATTGTATTTGAGTCATTCATGTTTTGAAGATTGGCATATAGAGATTTCACAGAGAATTCTCCATTTGTGGTAAGCATCCATCTGATCTTGTCCTTTTTCAGTGAACCCTCCTTTGTTAGGAAAAGCCTAATACTCAAGATTTCCATGACCAAAGATCTTTCAAACATAGAATTAACAGATTGATATTACACTTCTTTGTTTCACAGTCAATCAACTGTGATACAAGTGTTATGTTGGGGTTTCCATTTGGGACAAAGTTTGATAAGAGTTCTTCCCTGTTGGGTAACCATTTTTCTTGCCAGATGTTAGTGGAGGTTCCATCACCAGCCTCCCAAATGGTGTATTTTTTGATGTGTTCTATTCCTTGCAAAATGCATTTCCATACCCAAGAAGCTTGGGATTTCTTCTTGGAATGAAGAGCAGCAGTTTTTTTAAAGTATATTCCTTTTAATATTTTTGCCCATAAGTCGCCAGGGTGACTTACAAGCCTCCAAAAAATTCTGCTAATCATTGCCTGATTCATTTTATTTGCTTTTTTAAACCCCAATCCTCCCCGTTCCATAGGTTTACAAAGAAAATCAAAAGCTTTTACGTAGATACCCTTAGAATTCGTGTGTTTTCCCCACCATAAATCTCTTTGGATATCATTGATTCGCTTGGTTATTTTTTTTGGTAGCACAAAGCAGCCCATACTGAAGATAGGCATGCTAGATAAAACTGATTTGTATAACACCATTTTACTTGGCTGAGATAAGATTTTTCCTAGCCAGGTTTTTATTCTCTGTTCAATCTTTTCTATTATGTTATCAAAGGCTTTTAACTTGGACCTATCTATGAAAAGAGGACCCCCCAGATGGGTATCATTTATGTTTCTTTTTTTTTTCATGAGCCTAGAGATAATACCCTGATGTTTATTCTGAACCTTCTTACTGAAGAACAAACCTGATTTAGAGAAGTTAATGATTTGTCCTGACTTCTTACTAAATAGGCTAATCGCATCTAGCAGGTTTTCACAACTTCCTAAGTCTTCCTTAGTGAACAACAAGAGATCATCGACAAAGAACATGTGAGATATTGGTGTTGATTTTGGCGTTAATTTGATTTCCTGGACTTTTTTTGTAGTTTTCAGGTGACAAAGAAGTCGAGAAAAAACTTTCATAGAAAGAATGAAAAGATAAGGGAAAAGAGGGTCCCCTTGTATTATTCCTCTTGATGGACTGAAATCTTTACATGAGTGACCATTTAAAAGGACAACAATGGAAGAGGAGGAGACACGTTGGAAAATTAGCTCACACCACTCCTTAGAAAAGCCAAAAGTTGTTAAAGTTTTAATCAAAAAATTCCAGTTTACCCTAACGAAGGCCTTTGACATGTCTATTTTTAGGCCTATGTTTCCTGTTTTTTTTTACTTTTTTTCATGGACTGAAATACTTCATGAGCAACAATGATGTTGTCAGAGATCTGCCTAGAAGGGAGGAATGCAGATTGAAGGGGAGAGATGATTTTTTCCAGAGATTTTTTGAATTTGTTAGCCATTAACTTAGAAATGACCTTGTAAGGGGTATTGCTTAGTCCAATTGGCCTAAAGTCAGCTGGATTTTTCGGGTTTTTAGTTTTGGGGATAAGAAATAAAAATGTTTTATTAAGGTATGGGTTAAGTTTTTGAGTTTTAAAGAAATCTTGTGTAACTGCCACCAATTGCGGGCCAACTGTTTCCCAGTTATGCTTGAAGAAGCTAACAAGAAACCCATCAGGCCCTGGTGCTTTATTAGATTTTAGTTTTTTTAACTACATCCCATATTTCTCCCGCTGAAGGAATTTCCATTAAAGTGGCGTTTTCTTTTAAGGATATGCAGGGTTTTATGTGTGAGAAGATTTCATTTTCCGAATTTTCAGCAGAATCTTTAAAAAGATCAGATAAATAAGAAGTTAACACATTTTCTATGTCATGTCTAGAAGAGACAATCTTATCTTGCTTGTCTTGAATGCAGTCTATGTTATTTCTTTTTCTTCTTTTTAGTGTTGTTAACATGAATTTTTTTTGTGTTTCTTTCTCCTAACGAAATCGTGTTATTCCTGGATTGCTGTTTAGCAATCTCCTCTTGTGTGTCATATAAAGTTTCTAGTTCTACCAACTTTTCCTGATCAATCTAGTGTTAGAATCCCTAAAGTTTTTTGGCTCTAAGTTTTCGATGTTCTTTAGAATGTTTTTAATTTTTTTTGTTAGGTTTGCCAAAAACGTGTCTTTTCCAAATGCCTAAGTTTTCCCCTAGAGTAGAAATGTTGTTCAACAGGTCAACATCTGGATTCTCAGTTGTTATGTGATTCCAAGATTATTTTATGATTTGAAGGCAAGAATCTTCCTTCAACCAGGTATCGTAAAATTTAAAAGTTGGGCTCAGATGCACCTTATTTGAATTTATAGAAATGCAAATAAGCCCGTGATCAGATCCTATAGCTACAAAATTTTCAAGTGAAGCTTCCTGGAATTCAATATTCCATTCAGAATTAGCCGAAGCTCTATCTAACCTTTATTTTATGTTTGTTGTGCCTTCCCTTTTGTTGCTCCAAGTGAATATGTTTCCCCTATAGCCTAGTGTCAGAGCATTGCTCGGTCGAACTCGCATGCGTTGCTATCTCAAGCATGTTTGTCAATGTTAGTGATCAAAACTATAAGTCTTGATTTCTAGTCTATTATAGCTAAGGTCTCGGACTAGGATAGAAAGTGTAGTTGAGCTCAAGAACTCCATGGAAATCATCATACAAGACGAAGGACTACTCAAGGAACTGGTGGATATTAATCGACTAAAAGGTATGTGGAGACTTGAACTTATCTATCACTCAAAAGTCTACTTATCTCCTATCTTGAGACAAAAGTCGTTTTGCTATATAGACTTAGATTATACACATTTGGTATTTCGAGCCGAGTTTATCTCGCCTATCTATTTCTCTAAATATGTGTTGGTAAAGCTTTCTCTTTAGCCAAGTTCATCTTTACCTAGTGACGAAAGTCATGTTATGTTTCAGTCACTTTGAAAATTGCTCTGACAAAAAATGGTTTGTGAATAACAACCATATAACGTCTTCTGAGAATGTTTCAATGATTGAAATGAGAGTTTAGACTATATAACCATTTGGAGGATACAAGCATTATTGTAGAAACACATATATGTATAAGTCCTTATTGCTTGAACCGAAGTTTGCGAACTTTGTTGATCAAGTGAACCGGAGTAGTGCGTGAGCTAAGTCCGCGAACTCAGTCCGCGAACCCAGTCTGCAAACTGGCGAAGTTCTCAAACCCGAGAATTTCGGCTGGAGTTTGTAAACTCCATCCGGGAACTTAAGTCCGCGAACCCAGTCCGCGAACTTGAGTAGGTTATGTCTAAAAACGATGTTTAGTGAACTTATCTTTATAAACTAAGGAATGCAATTGCAAACCGTGGCTATAGAGTTCGTGAACCAATTCATCTGAATCAAATCGTTTTTGATTTAATTGTGTCTTGTGTAGTACATGAGTTTTCCTTGCAATTGAACAACTCTTTAACTAGTTCATTTGAGTCATTTGAACTAGTTATGGTGAAGAAGAATATGGTTGATATGAAAGTGATCATATGGCTAACATTTGGTTAACTATTATTGAACCAACTAATGTACAAGTTTGGGTACGGTTACACAAGACCAGGAACGTGCATTTCATTTGTGTGTAACAAGCTATGTTTTCGATCTAACGGTTGATAAATATTAGCTTGAATCTAAATCAGGTTTTCATCTAACGGTGAATATTGAATGCTTTGTTACCAAGCTAACATTGATTGAAAACCCTGATTTGAAAGACTATATAAGGGAGAACTCTAGCAACTGGAAAACCTAATCCCCACACATTCTGTGTGATACTAGTTGTGCTAAGCTAGAGTCAATTCTCCTTTAACCTTTGGTTTCTTCTTCTAAACCAAGTTAACGACTTAAAGACTTCATTGGGATTGTGAATCCAGACCGATACTACTTTTCATGTAGTTGTGTGATCTGATCTTGCTGTTTCTATCGTACGAGTACAATTGTAATAATTGGCTTGAGATTTCTATCTCCGATAGGCAAGATAAAAAGTAATCACAAACATCTTCGTATCATCATTTGTGATTCCACACTATCTTTTTCGCTGCGTCGATTAAAAATATTGTGAGGTGATTGATAATATTAGGTTGTTCTTCGGGAATATAAGTCTGTATTATCAATTGGTTCATGTTCACCTTGATTTATCAAAAGACGGAACAAAACTCGTAGGTATATTCATGGGAGACGGATTTATCTATTATCATAGATTTTTTTGTGTGACACAGATTTGTTTATTAAAGTCTTCGACTTTGGGTCATAGCAACTCTTGGTTGTGGGTGAGATCAGCTAAGGGAATCAAGTACGTAGTATCCTGCTGGGATCAGAGACGTAGGAGCATAACTGTACATTGGATCAGTGTGAGATTGGTTAGGGTTCAACTACAGTCCAGATGGAAGTTAGTTTGGACTAGGTTAGTGTCTGTAGCGGCTTAATACAGTGTGTGTTCAATCTGGACTAGGTCCCGTGGTTTTTCTGCATTTGCGATTTCCTCGTTAACAAAATTTCTGGTGTTTGTGTTATTTCTTTTCCGCATTATATTTGTTTATATAATTGAAATAATACAGGTTGTGCGTTGTTCAATCAATTAGAATATCCGACCTTTTGGTTATTGATTTAAATTGATTGACACTTGGATATTGGTATTTGGTACCATCCAAGTTATCTCTCTTTGATAAAGACTCGCAGATTTCTGTTTGCTTGAGTATATATCAAATTGAGAGATTGAGATATAAACTTTTTGATGTACTTTTACCTAGATTGAGTCTGACTGTCTAGTTGATTCTCTAGAAAGTATATTGGAGTTTGTCCATACATATTGCTAAGCGAAATATTGGGTGTGGTTGTTAGAACCACGTTTTTTCACCTATGTCTTCTAATCCAGTTCTTTGAATTGGATTTAAGACTGGTTCTACCTTTTTTCTAAAAAAAGAAAAGTCCCCCTTGTTTTTCCTCACTATTGAAGTATGTTCAAGTCTCCTATTATCAACAGAGGCATCTTATTAAAATTAACTATTTGTGTTATTTCTTCTGAATAACCCATAACTTCTAATTTATGTTCATGTTTAGGAGCACCATAAAAACAGGTAAGTAACTACTCCTGCGAGTGGAAATTATTTTTTAACAATGATGTTAATCATGTTAAGGTTCCATTGAACCACTTAAAAATGAAAACCATCCACCCAGGCAATTTCTAGTCCCCCAGCTATTCCATCTAGGTCTACAATGTGAGTGTTTGGGAAATAATTTAAGATGTTTCTCATTAAGCTCCTTTGAGACTTAGTTTCAGACAGAAACAAAACATCTGGTTTTTCTACATTAAGTAAAGTATTAAGATGTTGTTGTATTTTTTTTTTCGGCCATACCCTTGTGTGTTCCATGCCAGAATTTTCATGATGCAATAAAGAAATTAAGAATAAGGGAAAACAACATAAGAAAAAATAAAATTTGCTCCTGAGTCTAGTGAAACCTCAGCTCAAACGCCAAAACTTTATAGCATGCAATGGGATACTTCCTATAGTCCAAGGGGATTACTTTGTCACGTCTGTGAGAGATTCTCATATACGAGAGAGTGTAGGAAATTTATAAAGCGGAACAAAATAAAAAAAATTATTAAATATTAAAAAGAAGGTTTGAAATCAAAAGCTTGAGGGGAAAGCAACCTGTTCTGCAAGAAACAATCAGATTTTAATTCTAGTTAGAAACCTTCAAGCTTTTGTTATCTCGATTCCTGCTATGAAGTCTTGTTTGTTGATAAAGAAAAAATCTCTCCAAAATGGATCACCAGAGTCATGCACCAGAATATCTTTAATAGTAGAATTTCGATGAAGAAAAGGGAGCTTAGAGCGGGAGATAGAATGAAATCAAAGGATGAGGTCAGCTTACCTTCGGGTTTTATCGGGTCAAAGAAGCGCATGTTTATATGTGATATTTAGGACCAGTAAAAGAGTGATGATTTTATTCAAATTAATTTATAAATTGTCAAAGAGAACAGAACACTAAAACATAAGGGAAAAAACCAAAACCATTGATTCCTAATTGAAAAACACTCAAGTGAAGCGAAGACATGGCTCAGAAGCTAGCAACACAGAAATACCGAAACTGACTGAATGTGAAACACCTTATCACTTTTTAGTACCCATTAATCACTAATACCTTAATTCCAAAATAACTTACAAAGATATGGCGACTATGAGCCTACCAATATTAACTCCTTTGATCCCATAAAGATGTTTAGACCAACAAGGAAGTTAATAATAATTCAAGGGTTACCTCGATTATCAACCCTTTTTCTAAAAATTTCCTGATACAAGACACAGCAAATCCCTTAATCTGTTTAAAAAGACCTCAACTATAATTGTCTGTGACCACACTCAATTTCTAATTATATTAAATGCATTGAGAAAAAAGTACCACCTGAACTAAAAATCCTTCACCAAGAGCAGCATGAACAAAGATTTCAATATATAATTTTTCCTCCTCTGAAACGTGAGACCCATCTGATCTAAGAAACTACTGAAACAAAACTTTTTAAGATTTGAAATTTGTAATTTAAAGATGATTCCTTCAAAACATAGTGCACATACACTAGTTTCATAAACATACACCTAACTGGGAGGACTTGAATTTTAACACACACAGATGCACATACACTGGAACATGGAAAAAAAGCTATGAATTACTTACTTTAAGATGCTAACCATACCTGGAACAAGGTTGGGATAAATTTTTATTGCTTTTAAGACAAAGGGTTAAAAAATTGGAAATTTTTGAAAAGGAAAATATTGACCTAGATGTTGCAACCAACAGAGGGCTCAAAGAAACAAGGAAAACAAGAGGGGATGCTCAAGAACCCAATTACACCAGGGCGACCATTCAGGACTTTTAACAAACAACATATAGGCAATAAAGATAAACCAGACCCAATTAACATTGGGAATTCAGGAAAATTAAGATGGATTGCATAACTCAAATCCATCGACCCAATCGTTATTGGGATACAATTAGCTAATTAACCTATCACATTTCCAAAGACCTAATAAAAAGAATGGGGAAATGCAACCTTAAGGATATCAGACCATAGGTAGAATCAAACTTCTAAACCCCCATTGTTTTGTATCAGAAGCTACCATACTAACAACAACCTAAAAAGGGGAGAAGCACCAAAAGAGATCGAAGCATCTAAGCAGGTCAGAAACAACTTAGAACAAACAACGTTTTGAAAGAAAAATCTCAGATCTCCTGTTGTTGTACCCACAAATAACCTAGAAGTGGATATGAGATTCGATCAAAAACATAAACAAGAGCAACAATCCAAGGGAAGACCCTTGTCAATTAAAACCACAGCTTGTGTTCTCCCCTGAATTGAAGAGAAAATAAATTATAAAACATGAAAAAAATATTTTTAAAAAGTACGTTTCCTTCACCTCTATGTTAATCAAAAACATTCAGATTCGCTCCTCATAGATCATGACCCGTTTAAACACCTGAAGGTTAGCCTAGAGATTACTCTTACATAAAGGAAGAGTAGAATAACTATTTTTATTTTTATTTTCTCAGAATAGAAGCACTATTTCAGAGGGTGACATAGCATATTAAAAAATAGGCAACTTTACCTTGGTGTTGCATTCATACTTTGATCATCAAACTATGCATTCATACTTTACTAAAGTAAATTGAGCTAGCCCATAGGCCCATTGCAACACGATGCAATATTAACGCATGTTGTGTAACAACATCTAAGGCAGGCATATAACGCTTGGTAGATATGATACATGCCTTAATAATCTTCGTATGACCATTCCGAATATGGTAATGTTTTTTTATTTAAGCATGCATTTTATTAAAGAGAGATTAGGTTACAATTTGACATGGGTATGTGGTACCCACGGAGTCATGGTAAACAATTTGACTGAGAAAAACAGGGATTGTCTGGTCCCAAATTTTGGTTGAGAAATTTCCCATTTGACTTTGATAGACACATTTTTGTGACCGAATTGTCCTCAATTTTCAGTATTGTTGGTACTCGATTTTCTACTTGTTATGGTGTTTTATGTGTTTGTAGGTATTTTTGGAAAATAAACATTTTTGGAAAATTCGGCTCGAAAAGTTGGTATAGGCACTAGGAGGACACATGTTAATCAGACTCTCAGTTTTGGATAAGGGGCACCCCAGGGAGCCAACTGCTAGTCGCACCCTGATGTAATTTGTAGATAGTGGTAAAAAGTGATTCGATTCTCGAACTTGTGAAGGATAACTTTAGACTTAAATTCAAAACTAAATAGAAAACTCATTAATAATTATAACAATCACTGACAAAGTTGGTATCAATATCAAAAGAACACTGAGGCTAAGATTCCACTATTTTCCAAGTTTATGGTGATTTAATCCAATCTTTGTATTCATGCAATTTTCTTGTTCAATTTGATTCTTACTATTGCAACAAGTAGATTTTCAAAAGCAATAATTGTAAATACCGATCATGAAGCATCAAGAGTCTATAAACTAAGCACACTCCATCAAAATAGATCACAATCACTCAAATAAAAATCATATTCAATAATAGTTCAAGGCAAATAATCATAATAATAATTACAATAAATTAAATAAAATATATTATACCACTTTTTGTTGGAAAAATAGCTTCCTCTATCGCCTCAGCAATGGGGTTTAACTCCTCATATCAAAAATAGGTTCAAAATAATAAATCATGGCTCAAAAGGTGTTTTTATTGAAGAGAATATATAAAACAGCAAATCTGCAACGGTGTATAGATGTTACAAAAATCACCGTTACAGTTGGTGTTGCAATACTGAAGATATACGTTACTAATCAACTGTTACAGGATCAGAAATTTAAGACCCTAAAATACTACTGTCCTTCACAGCTTAATGTCCTTCAACTTAGGGTTCTTGAGAACGACACTTTCTATATGCCGTCTGCAACTCTTCTTCTTCCTATTCTCTGTTGCTGCTGCAACTCCACCTGTAGCGTGATTCTCTGCCTCTAAACCTACCCCCAAACTCCCGATACCCCTTTGATACTCTCCTCTAGTATTTATATACACAAAAAGTTATTAAATCCCGATAAATCTTCCCTTTTTCTTTCTCCACAAGACACGGTCTTTCCTTCCTTTGCTGCTTCACCTTACACGTTTCTGGATTGTTTTAAACCTCCCAAATTGTCTCTGTGATGTAATAAAATCTTATGGGATACATATCTTCCCTTTTAATCCCACGTAACTTCCATGTAGAATCAAACAGGATCGGGTTTACTTCCATGTTTCTGTAGATATTTTTCTTCCATATTGTTTTTGATAACTTCCAAAACTACGGAGATTTGATATCTTTTTTTTTCTCGTCTTCCAACCACCTTCCCTGTTTCATCCAACTAGGCCTATATGTACCCAAATCCACAAAGAAACCCGAGATACCATTGCTAGAACCCAATACAGTGAAGTACGCTGTTACTGGAATTTCAAACCATATTTCCCCCCTATTTGCTAACTTTGAACCATGAAGAAGAAGGGCGCCCCCTATCCAGAGTAGGGGTGCCATTAGCAGCTGCCTTAAGGGGTGTCATGGGGGTTCCCCTTATCTAAACCGAGGGTCCGAATAGCAAGTGTCCTCCGGGTGCTTTTCGACAACTTTTCGAGCCAATTTTTTCCAAAAATGTTTATTGGCCAAAAATACCTACAAATAAATAAAACACCATAATAAGTACAAAAATGAGCCCTAACAATATATAGAATCGAGACAAATCGGACACAAAAATGTGTCTATCAAATACCCCCAAACCTATTATTTGCTAGTCCTCGAGCAAAAATAAAATAGAAATAAAATCCTAACTCACTGTCGCAGGTATCGTCGATTGCATTTAGCTATGCAATAACCCTTTAAACCCCTAGGTGTCCTTAGTGGCGGAGTGTTGTCTCCGGAGGGCTTACCAGAGGTATACCCACAAAACCTTTATACTCCAGACCCTAGCTATCTACACAGAACCTTGGAAGGCACTAAAGAATCTCCTTGGTTGGCATACTTATTGACTACAGGAGGAAGTACCCTGATGCGAAATTCCAATTGTTGTACACGAGTTTGCACTCAAGCATACTAAAATTCATATATAAGTGACAGATCTCTACTCAGATAGTTGCACTATGGACATCAATATCCGGAGTCGAAACTAATCACATGGATAGATCAAGAAGATGGGTATAGAGAAAAACATAGATGGTTTTGATGTTTACTAGGTGAACGGTGTTTCTCATATCTGTCTGAAGGCCTCCGCTAAAATGAACCTATCCTAATGGGCTGAGATACTAGTCTGACTAATATCAACACACTGGCATATACAAGGGAACCAGTGATTGATAATCCTAACTCTAGGTCAACACACTGGCATATACAAGGGTTTCAGTGGTCGACTTTATTGAATTTATTCCAGTTGGTCTGGTCTCAATTTTTTTTTTTTTTGGTATCTCAATCACTCTAATTCACCCTAGCATTGGTAACAACTTGAATCGTGAGACCCACCTAATCACTTAGAGAAACATAGTTTAAGAACAAAACAAAACAAAATAAAAACAGAAGTGAAAAGGACTCAACGAGATATGGTGAAACTATCATGTTATTTCTAACACCTGAGCTCTGTGCTTTTACGAATAGACTCTTTAGATGTTGCCATCTAGTCAGATTGGTTCCTCAATTCCTACAACCAAAATGCTTCCATCCACTTAGATTGGTTAGTGCCATCCTTAATAGGGATAAATTTCTAGGCTCTGGAGTTTATTTATTGCAACGAAAAGGTAACAAAAAGTTCTACCCCACCCCCAAACTTAAATCTAACATTGTCCTCAATGTTTCTAATTAAAGAACAATACCAAAAATATAAGTAACATGAGGAAATAGTAAAGAGAGAAGTCGGAAAGATAGTACCTGGGTGAAGAGTAACCAAAAACCTACAAAAATATTATACAACATACAAAATCGCCTCGATGGTTGATAGACACATTTTTGTGTCTTCTTTGTCCTCAATGTCTGTATTGTTGGAACTCTATTTTTGTACTAATATTGTGTTTTTATGTATTTTTAGGAAATAAACATTTTTGGAAAATTCGGCTCGAAAAGTTGATTTTGGCACCCGGAGGACAAGTGTTATTCAGACTCTCGCTTTTGGATAAGGGGTAACCTAATTACTAAGGGACACCCCCAGGTCACCCCCAAGGCATCTGCTTTTCGCACCCCAGTTCAGGATAGGGGGCATATCATCTTCAACATTCAAATTCGTGTTTTGGCGGGAAAACCATTTTCACTCCTGACAGATTTTCAATCAGCAAAATGAAGGTGTTTTAGTGCGATTCGATCGCTGAAAATTGGTGAGATGTTGTGATTTAACATGGAAAAGATGTTGTGAGTGTTCTCTTAGCTCAAATTTGGCTAGAATTGGCTATCCAATTCACGGGCTCAAAACAGGTAAAACACATGCAGAAGAGTTTCTCTACGACTTCTGGAAGATTTTGTGTGTGTTCTGCTCGTGTTTCATGCATCGAGCAACCTGTTGGAGCATGTGTAATCGAATTGGAGCGTGCTGGACCATAGAAAATGCGTGAAAAGCTAAAACAGGAAAGAAAATATCCGAAAATATTTTCTTTCACTGCCGAGGATTTGTGGAGTTATGGAGGAGATTCGATGCATGCTTCGGGTTTAAATAGAGTCCTTGGAGGTCAGAGAAAGGGTGTCGAGAGTTTGGGGTCGACTGGGAGACCACAGGGAGGTTGCAGAGGAGAAGACAAGAACTGCAGGAAAGTTTCCTGCTGCTGTTGAAGAAGAAGGAGAAGACGAAGAACAGACGCCCCAGGATCGTCGTTCTTCAACAGTGTCAACAACAGCTAAGTATCGTTGTTTTACAGCAGTAAACTTCTATCGTTGATTTCTGGACGCCTTTTGTGGGTCGTAGATTCCCTGTTTTATACTTTTTCACTTTTTTAATCAAATTTTGAGCATCAATTATGTATTTTGAGAACATGATTAATATGACGAGTTAAACCCCAAGCACTGGGACGACGGAGGAGGCCGTGTTTCATCCATGTGGTAATTTAAATTAATTCTTTATTTACTTTTTGCACCAATTTTAATTGAATTAAGATTTTAATTAATTATTTGTGATTTTATTTGATGGAGCATGCTTAGTCTTAGGGATTCTTGATGCGCCATGCTCATAAAATACAAGTAATATTTTATAGAATCTACTTTGGCAAAGAATAGAGTTAATATTTGTTTTGTTTTGAACTATAATCGCCTAGAATTAAATTCTGAACCACTTGAAAATGAAAAATGGCCGAATCTTTAGTCCCAGTTTCTCGCACCAGTGTTAACATTTTTATTGTATATATTTATCTTTTTTATTAAGTTTAAAAAATTATCATTCACAAGTCCGAGAGTTTGAACCTCAATACTACAACCCACGAAAAATTATAATCATTTTGGCGCCGCTGCAGGGGATTTGTGCTTAGGTAGAATTTTTAGGTTTTTATTATTTTTTATTATTCCATTTGTTCTTTTTACGTTTCTTTTTGTTTCTTTGATTTACAGGTTCGAATTGGAATACTAAGGACTTGGGAACAAAAAGCTTAAAGCTAAAAGCTAAAAGAGAAGAAAAAAAAAAGACATAATTTTTTTTTAGGATTTGTAAATAGGCTTTATTTTTCATAATTTTTGTAATTTTTGGACTTTTTATTTGGACTTTATTCTGGACAATTGGACTTTATTCTTTTTTTAACCCTACGGAAGTGTATTATTAAAAAAAAAAAATTTTTTATATAAACTGTGTGCAGGGAAGGACGACGATTACTATATCGTCTCGGCCCCTCGGGTTCGTACATGACATAGGAGTCGTGGCCCGAGTCGACTACAACAGTTCTTCGCCCGTCTGGTACGGGAGGTAAACTTCTAAACACTCGCGAATCTCCTGTAAGCGAGTTACTGTATTCCTTAAGGTGATTCATTGATTGAGGACGAATTTGGACTTTTTTTAAAATTCCTAGTAAAGGGCAAGGCCTGGCCAAATTAAGATAAGGACTCGGATTTCATCACAGTTTCCTTCTTGCCCGCTTTAAGAAAACGAAACCAAACGCGAACCTAAGCTTAAAATTTTGACTAGAACGAGACCTATAGGGTAACGAGCTTAGTAGGAAAGTCGTTCGAAAAATATTGGTTACTCTTTTAACATACTTCGAAGTTCATTATGGTTTCTGTGAGTTGAATGCGTGATTGCGCCGCCTTGTGATAGCGGTGAGTCCTTGGGTATCAAAGCTCCACTGAGCTTCCCTCGCCTCAATTCAACTTACTTTGACTCGGATTGATCCCAGAGGGGTTTGCTTAAATTGTAACGAATTCCCTTTCGGAGGATTAGAAGCTGGTCTAGAAACAATCTAAGTGGAGCCATCATGCTTGTTGTTTGCTAGATTTTATAGGTTTGATTTGGTCGAGTCAGCCTTGTTTGTGATTGTGTAGAATTCCCTTGCAATTAAGAATGTCTAACTGGTATGATAGAAGCCAATACAATGATTATCGACCTGAATTTGAATATGGACATCATCCTTTTTATGACCATGTTGGGAATAGTGGTTGGGAACGCCATCCTTTGGAAGGATATGGGTCATACCCTGGTGAGCCCAATTACTATCCACACATGCATCAGTCTTACGAGCAAGAAGATTATAGTATTAGTTCTTCGTCTCTAGAGGATACAATCAAACTATTGAAAAGTAGTCCTTTTTATGATCCCTCTGTTCCTATTCCTCCTTTAGAAGAGTCCCTCAGGAAGTTAGCTGAGTCGACGCGTAAGTTAGTTGAGATGAATAGTATCATTATAGACGAAAGAAATACAATAATGAGTAAACCTTCTTTAGAAGACCACCTCAAGCGGATAGCTGAGACGAACGAAAGAATTGCTCGAAATTACTTGAATTGCCAATATAGTGTATCCAATAATACCCTTGAGAATGAAGATAGTTATTTACATAATCAAGATGACAAGGTTAGAATTGGTAGCACTACTTGTTTTGATGAGGTTCGATCTTTTCATGTTATTATGATGAGGATAGTGTTGATGGAGAATCATACTTATGTAGGAATAGTGATCAGGAAATGGTTACTCCAATTGAGCTTTACAATGATAATATTATTTCTAGTTCAAATCCAAATAATTTTAATAATTATTCACCTATTCAAAAGGACGAGGATTTGACTAGAGATACCCTCGTTTTAGACGATGTAGTATTTCCTGTTTACAAAGCCGATAATGATTTAGAGGAACGAGTTTATTCTGAGAATAATGTTTTAGAGTCTAGCGATTTAGAAACAATAGTCTTAGACGAAAAAGATGAACTCGTAGAGCTTTTAAATATGAGTGAGGATGCATCACCTGAGTATAACCTAACAGAAGCAATTGACTATTTTCAGGATTCCAATGATCTAGAAATTAAGGAAATTGTAGCTAGTCTATCTAGAGATACCCAAAAATCTAAGTTTGGGGGTGATTATCATTATCCTTGTGCCATACCTTTAGCTCTTACAGAGATCCCTCATTTTGGACTTGATATCTCTGCCTCGACAATTTTACAATATTACCTTCATACTCGTTTTCCCGAACCTAATGATGTCCAGGAAGAAGTTCAGTCGTTAGAAACCCATCCTCTGGTTGATGTGGTTTGCCCAGGCTATGATCCCCAGATTGACTTTGTTTTCCCACCAAATAGTTTTCTTCCAACTGTGGGAACGTTTATATTCCAAATGTGTCGAATATTAAGTTGTGAGACTAAACCTAAATGCTTTAGGAAATTAGAATCGACACATTTGCTTAAGAATGACCACTACTCTCATTGTGGTAAATTATGTAAGTCAAATCTTATTGACTTAGAGGATCCTCAGTTATTTAGGTTATTATTGTGCGCCTCTAAGATCATATTTGAGTTTTTCCAGACTCTAGGACCTGATGATTCGGATCCCACCTATGAAGAAACGCAGCCAATGAAAATTTTCTATTTAGACCCTTTCATAGAACCTGAACCACAATTAGATATAAATTTCTTAATCAGGAAACTAAGTAAGGGTATGCTAATCTTGTTCACTTTCTTGGTTCATTGCAGTTTCCTTTGGTCAGCTCTATTTAGTTTTGAAGACCCACAGTTATTTCGACTGTTACTTTATGGTTCGAGCTGACTAATCCTTTCCTAAGTCTGGCTGAAGACTTTAAACTTAGCACTTCTTGGGAGGTATCCCATGCTCATGCAACACGGTAATATCTTTCCTTAACTCTTTCTCTTCAAATGGTAACAGTTTCTCCTTGTTCATGCTTTTAGTTTCATCTTTAGAACATTGAGGACAATGTTAGATTTAAGTTTGTGGGTATGGGAGAAACTTTTTAGTTGCAATTATTAAACTCCAGAGCCTAGAAATTTATGCCTATTAAGGTTTGCACTAACCAATCTAAGTGGATGGGAACATCTTGGTTGTAGGAGTTGAGGAACCAATCTGATTAGATGGAAACATCTATAGAGTCTATTCATAAAAGCACAGAGCTCAGGTGTTAGAAATAACATGATAGTTGCACCATATCTCGTTGAGTCCTTTACATTTCTTTCTTTCATTTTATTTTTTCATTTTATTTTTTCATTTTAAACTATGTTTCTCTAAGTGATTAGGTGGGGCACACGATTCAAGTTGTTACCACTGCTAGGATGAATTAGAGTGACTGAGTTACTAAAAAAAAAGAAACCGGACCAGTTAGACCAATCGGAATAAGTATTAACACTTGGATAGCAATATGCGTGTGTTCTCCCTGTTTCCGTCGCCTAAGCAAGCGTGGAATGCAGGACCAGTGGGAACTATCGTGTAATCTGCTGACAAGAAGCATGCGCTTGGATCAAAAAGATCTATTCATGCCGTTAAGTTAAAAAAAAAAATGGTTATTGTTATGTGTAGTCAACTGCTGGTTCCCTTGTATTTGCCAGTTTGTTGATCTAGATTTAAGTTATTGACCATTGGTTCCCTTGTATATGCCAGTTGTGTTGATATTAGTCAGACCGGTATCTCAGTCCATTAGGATAGGTTCATTCTGGCAGTGGACTTCAGACAGATATGTGAAACATCGATCATTTGGTTAACATCAAAACCATCTACATTTTTCTATTTCCATCTCCTTTTTCTATCCATATGATTAGTTTGACTCCGAATATGATGTCCATAGTGCAACTATCTGAGTAGAGCTCTGTCACTTTATATGAATTTTAGTATGCTTGAGTGTAAACTCGTGTACATCAATTGGAATTTTGCATCAGGGTACTTCCTCCTGTAGTCAGTGATTGTAAGCCAACCAAGGAGATTCTTTAGTGCCTTCCAAGGTTCGACATAGATAGCTAGGGTTTGGAGTATGAAGGTTTTGTGGGTACACCTCTGGTAAACCCTCCGGAGACAACACTCCGCCACTAGGGCCACCTAGTGGTTTAACGGCTTACTGCACGTGCTAAGTGTAGTCATTTTATTTTTTAGATTAGATTTGCTCGAGGACTAGCAAATAATAGGTTTGGGGGTATTTGATAGACACATTTTTGTGCCTACTTTGTCCTCAATGTCTGTATTGTTGGAACTCTATTTTGTACTAATATTGCGTTTTTATGTATTTTTAGGAAATAAACATTTTTGGAAAATTCGGCTCGAAAAGTTGATTTTGGCACCCGGAGGACAAGTGTTATTCGGAATCTCGCTTTTGGATAAGGGGTAACCTAATTACTAAGGGGCACCCACAGGTCACCCCCAAGGCATCTGCTATTCGCACCCTAGTTCAGGATAGGGAGCATATCATCTTCAACATTCAAATTCGTGTTTTGGCGGGAAAACCATTTTCACTCCTGACAGATTTTCAATCAGCAAAATGAAGGTATTCTAGTGCGATTCAATCGCTGAAAATTGGTGAGAAGTTGTGATTTAACATGGAAAAGATGTTGTGAGTGTTCTCTTAGCTCAAATTTGGCTAGAATTGGCTATCCAATTCACGGTCTCAAAACAGGTAAAACACATGCAGAAGAGTTTCTCTACGACTTCTGGAAGATTTTGTGTTGTTCTGCTCGTGTTTCATGCATCGAGCAACCTGTTGGAGCATGTGTAATCGAATTGGAGCGTGCTGGACCAGAGAAAACGCGTGAAAAGCTAAAACATGAAAGAAAATATCCGAAAATATTTTCTTTCACTGCCGAGGATTTGTGGAGTTATGGAGGAGATTCGATGCATGCTTCGGGTTTAAATATAGTCCTTGGAGGTCAGAGAAAGGGTGTCGAGAGTTTGGGGTCGATTGGGAGACCACATGGAGGTTGCAGAGGCGAAGAGAAGAACTGCAGGAAAGTTTCCTGCTGCTGTTGAAGAAGAAGGAGAAGACGAAGAACAGACGCCCCAGGACCGTCGTTCTTCAACAGTGTCAACAACAGCTAAGTATCGTTGTTTTACAGCAGTAAACTTCTATCGTTGATTTCTGGACGCCTTTTGTGGGTCGTAGATTCATTGTTTTATACTTTTTCACTCTTTTAATCAAATTTTGAGCATCAGTTATGTATTTTGAGAACATGATTAATATGACGAGTTAAACCCCAAGCACTGGGACGACGGAGGAGGCCGTGTTTCATCCATGTGGTAATTTAAATTAATTCTTTATTTACTTTTTACACCAATTTTAATTGAATTAAGATTTTAATTAATTATTTGTGATTTTATTTGATGGAGCATGCTTAGTCTTAGGGATTCTTGATGCGCCATGCTCATAAAATACAAGTAATATTTTATAGAATCTACTTTGGCAAAGAATAGAGTTAATATTTGTTTTGTTTTGAACTATAATTGCCTAGAATTAAATTCTGAACCACTTGAAAATGAAAAATGGTCGAATCTTTAGTCCCAGTTTCTCGCACCAGTGTTAATATTTTTATTGTATATATTTATCTTTTTTATTAAGTTTAAAAAATTATCCTTCACAAGTCCGAGAGTTTGAACCTCATTACTACAACCCACGAAAAATTATAATCAATGGTCAATCAAGGTAAACAGGGTCCTCCAGAGGGACCTCCTCAACATCACCTGTAGGAAAAGGCTCTAAAAATGGATTCAATCGCTGACCGTTAACCTTCGAAGAACTACTACCATCTGGTGTCTCAATCTCAACAGCGCCATGAGGAAAAACAGTACGGACCACAAAATGACCGGTCCACCGAGAGCGCAACTTCCCGTGGAATAGATGCAAACGAGTGTCATACAGAAGAACTTTTTGACCTGGAGAAAATGACTTTAGTAAAATATTCCTATCATGCACAAGTTTCATTTTGTTCTTAT
Organism: Papaver somniferum; assembly: GCF_003573695.1. Lineage (NCBI taxonomy): Eukaryota > Viridiplantae > Streptophyta > Magnoliopsida > Ranunculales > Papaveraceae > Papaver > Papaver somniferum. Next base: position 63,609,718 of record NC_039365.1, read on the forward strand.
ACTCCTTAGCACTATCGTATGCATCTCTACGAATCTCGTCCAACTCATTGAGCTAGAGCTTTCTTTGAGCTCCTGCCTTGAAGTGAAAAGTTTAAGTTCTTAATATCCCAATAGGCTCGATGCTCTAACTCAACAGGCATGTGACATTCCTTGCCAAACACTAAACGATAAGGTGACATTCCAATGGGTGTCTTAAACGCAGTACGGTAAGCCCATAAGGCATCAGTAAGCCTCGACGACCCGTATTTCCTATTTGGATTAACCGTTTTCTCTAGAATACGTTTAATTTCCCTATTGGAAACCTCTACCTGACCACTAGTCTGAGGGTGATATGGGGTTGCTACTTTATGGGTAATACCGTATTGTTTCATTAAAAGAGCAAACGGTCTATTACAAAAGTGTGAACCTCCATCACTAATTATAGCTCGCGACGTACCAAAACGTGTAAGTATATTCTCTTTTAAAAAATGGACTACGACCCCGTGGTCATTCGTTTTACACAGAACCGTCTCAACCCACTTAGACACATAGTCTACAGTAACAAGTATGTAAACATAACCAAACGAAATAGGAAATGGACCCATAAAATCAATGCCCCACACATCAAAGACCTCAATCACTAAAATAGGGTTCAAAGGCATCATATTTCTACGGGAAATGGTTCCTAACTTCTGGCAACGCTCACAAGAAACACAATGACTATGGGAATCTTTAAACAACGAAGGCCAGTAAAATCCATACTGCAAAATCTTAGCAGCAGTCTTCTTAGCACTAAAATGACCCCCACATGCATGTTCATGACAAAAGGAGATAATACTAGACTGGTCACTCTCAGATACACATCTCCTAATAATCTGGTCCGGACAATACTTAAACAGATAAGGATCATCCCAAAAGAAATGCTTAACCTCGGCTAAAAACCTAGAATGATCTTGTTTACCCCAATGTTGAGGGGTTCGACCAGTAACAAGATAATTCACTATATTTGCATACCAAGGTGATTGGGAAACATAGAACAATTGTTCATCAAGAAAGCTATCCCTTATAGGAAGGGAATCACTAGGGGAACTAACAACTAGCCTAGACAAGTGGTCTGCTACTACATTTTCTGCACCCTTTTTGTCTCTAATGTCTGGGGAAAATTCCTGTAACAATAGGATCCATCTAATCAATCTAGGTTTGGTATCCTTCTTAGAGAAAAGGTATTTCAAAGTAGCATGATCTGTATAGATTATGATCTTAGAACCTAATAGGTAGGACCTAAACTTATCCAAGGCAAACACGATGGCTAAAAGTTCCTTCTCGGTAGTTGTGTAGTTCATTTGGGCATCATTCAGAGTTTTGCTAGCATAATAAATCACATGAAGTAATTTGTTTTCTCGTTGTCCTAAAACGACGCCTATAGCATAATCTGAAGAATCACACATAATCTCAAAGGGTAGGTTCCAGTTAGGTTCCTGGACTATCGGGGCAGTAGTGAGTAAAGTCTTAAGCTTCTCAAAAGCCTCTAAACAAGCATCATCAAAGACAAACTTAACATCTTTAGCAAGCAAATTGCAAAGAGGTCTAGAAATCAAGTCTTAATAAGGTCAACTTTGGCTTTTTCTACCTCTATACCCTTTGAAGAGACGATGTGCCCTAACACAATTCCTGATTTAACCATGAAATGGAATTTTTCCCAATTAAGCACTAAATTTTTTTTCCTTACACCTAGTCAACACTAATGTCAAATGATGCAAGCACTCATCGAAAGATGAACCAAACACTGAAAAATCATCCATAAAGACCTCTAAGAACCGTTCTACCATATAAGAAAATATGCTCATCATACAACGCTGAAAAGTTGCAGGGGCATTACATAGCCCGAAAGGCATGCGTCTATACGCAAAGGTACCAAAGGGACAAATAAAGTGGTTTTATCTTGGTTTTCTGGGGCAATAACGATCTGATTATAACCGGAGTAGCCATCTAAGAAGCAATGGTGACTATGTCCAGCTAATCGCTCTAGCATTTGGTCGATAAAAGGAAGGGGAAGTGATCCTTCCTTGTGACCTTGTTCAATTTTCTATAGTCAATACACACACGCCATCCCGTGGTCACTCGGGTTGGGATTAATTCATTATTATCATTCTGGACTACAGTGATACCTGATTTCTTGGGGACAACCTGAACAGGGCTGACCCACTTACTGTCTGAAATTGGGTAAATAATACCCGTATCTAACAACTTAAGCACCTCTTTTCGAACTACCTCTTTCATGTTAGGGTTCAGTCGACGTTGAATCTCCCTAGAAGGTTTGGAGTCTTCCTCTAAATGAATCTGATGCATACACATAGTAGGACTTATACCCTTAATGTCTGCTATAGTCCATCCTAAAGCTTCCTTATTGTCTTGAAGTACATTTACTAGCCTACTTTCCTGATCACTATCCAAATCGGAAGCTACAATCACAGGTAAAATCTCAGATGGGCCTAAAAACACATACTTTAGAGTATCGGGTAGTGGTTTAAGGTCCAACTTTGGGGGCTCTTCTAAAGAAGGAATTAGGGTAGTCTTAGAAACTGGCAACGGTTCGAACCTAGCTTTCCATCTATCAGTGTCTAACACAGGGGTAGAATCTAATAGAGCATTCACCTGTTCAATAGTGCTATCGTCGTCAAAATCTAAACCAAAATGGGATAAACAACTTTCTAATGGGTCTTCAGACAAAATTTTTGGTAATGACTCCTGAACTAAGGCTTCTATCGTGTTCACCTCTTCAGCACATGTGTCATCTAGCTCATGAGGTTGCTTACTGACATTAAAAATGTTCATCTCCATAGTCATATTACCAAAAGATAAAATCATCACACCATTTCGACAGTTAATGATCGCATTAGACGTAGCTAAAAATGGGCGACCTAAAATCACAGGTATATGGTTCTCTGGGTCAGGGATAGGTTGGGTATCTAGGACCACGAAATCCACTGGATAAATAAACTTGTCGACCTCAATAAGAACATCCTCGATAACACCTCGAGGGATTTTAAATATGAGTAGGTTTCATTTCACCAAGTCCTAGCTGTAAGTATACATGGAATGGCAGTAAGTTCACACTGGCTCCTAACTCAAGTAAAGATTTTTCTACCCGGAAGTTACCTATTGTGCAAGCAATGGTAGGAGAACCTGGGTCTTTGTACTTTGGAGTTGTGGTGTTCTGAATGATTGAACTTACGTGACTAGCTAAAAAGGCTTTCTTATGGACGCTAAGTTTTCGCTTTCGCGTACACATATCCTTAAGGAACTTGGCATAAGCAGGAATTTTCCTAATTGCATCTAATAAGGGAAGGTTTATGGTAACTTTCTTAAAAACCTCCACTATGTCATTAAAGTTCGATTCCTTCTTTGTTGGTACTAATAGCTGAGGAAATGGGGCTCTAGGCATAAAATCAGACCTTTCAGGAACCGAATTCACATCATCAGAAACTTTATCAGTCTCTTCAGCTACTGGTCCTGATAGGTGAGATCCTGAGGGGTGAACTACAGTATGTTCACTATCGGGCATGGTTACCTTATTGTCTACAACTCTACCACTTCTAAGGGTTCTAACAGCATTCAATTGATTTGATGTTTTTGCACCTAATTCATGAACTCTTCTAGGGTTGGGTTGTGTTTGACTAGGAAACTTACCTTTTTCTCTCAAAGAATCACTTATCAGACAAACCTGGGTTTTTAACTCAGAAATAGCCTGACTATTTTCTTGTCCTATCCTGTTACTAGCTTGTAGGCTCTGTTCTACGGATAACTGAAATTTTGCAGTTTGCTGAGTTAACAAGGCGAGAGATTCCTCCAAACTTAGGATTTTCTTATCTGAATGATTCTGAAACTGAGCTAGTCTTGAAGGATTCTTAGTATAGCCAAAACCTGGGGGAGTATTAGAATTACTAAAATGACCTTGACTTTGGCCCTTAGACCACGAAAGGTTCGGATGGTTTCTCCAACCAGGATTATAGGTTTCCGAATATGGGTCAATCTTTTGACGGTTATCAAATCTAGTGTTATTATAAAGATCCTGCTCTTCAATATTCTGGCCTTCCCAAAAAGGCTCCACTCTACCACTAGTCCGGCCCACTTCGAAGGCTTCTAACCTTTTTGCTATAGCAGCAATTTTGGCATCTGATTCATAGCCTCCTTCTAACCTATTAACGTTTCCTATACTTAAAAGAATTTTTTTCTGGGGTGCCCTACTATTTTCCCATTGCTGGGTTTTTTCGGCGATTCATTCAATAATTCTATCGCCGCATCAACAGTTTGGTTTTCAAATCCACCAGTGCATAGAGACTCAACCATGGTCGTCTTGGAATAATCTAAACCCTCATAAAGGATCTGAACTAGCCTAACCTTTTCTAAACCATGATGAGGACACTGGGATAATAAATCATTGAACCTTTCCAAATGCCTATATAAAGATTCTCCCTCTTGTTGTGAAAATGTGCATATTTGCGTCCTAATATACGATGGTTTGTGGCTAGGGAAAAACTTATTGAAAAAGGAAGATGTAAGTTGTTCATATGTCTCAATTGACTCGGAGTCCAAACTATACAACCAAGACTTGGCCTTATCTTTCAGGGAAAATGGGAATAACCTAAGTTCAAAGCATCATCATCTAAGCCTCTTATCCTTAGAGTACTACAAATTTCCTCAAAATCCCTAACATGGTAATAAGGGTTTTCATTTTCTTTCCCTAAAAATATTGGGAGCATCTGTAAGGTCCCAGGTTTCAGTTCATAGGGTGCCTCCGTTTCAGCTAACTTAATACACGAAGGACGAGTAGTCCTAGCTGGATTCAACAAAGCTTTCAAAGTTGCCATTTTTGGCGCTATCGGAGCAACATGGATTCTCTCCTCAGTCAAAGGACGTTCAAAAACAGACTCTTCAAAAGTCGTACTTTCTAGATTAAGGTAATCGAGACGCTTCGAACTACTAGGTTTGCATTTAACAAATCTACCTAGTGCGTCTCTTTTACGTTCAGGCATATAGTAAAATTTTCTAAATTGGAAGGCTAAGCAAACAAAGATCAAGGACGACTCAACCAAATCAAACCTATTGATTTCTAGCAAACAAAAAGCATGATGGCTCCACTTAGATTGTTTCTAGACCAGCTTCTAATCCTTCGAACGGGAATTCGTTACAATTTAAGCAAACCCCTCTGAAATCAATCCGAGTTAACGTAAGTTGAATAGAGGCGAGGGAAGCTTGGTGGAGCTTTGATACCCAAGGCCTCACCAGTATTACAAGGTGGCGCAGTCACGCATTCAACTTACAGAAACCGTCAAGAACTTCGAAGTATGCTTAAAAGAGTAACCAATATTTTTTGAATGACTTTCCTGTTAAGCTCGTTACCCTATCGGTCTCGTTCTAGTCAAAATTTTAGGCTTAGGTTCGCGTAGGTTATGTGTTCCTAAAACGGGAAAGAATAGAACGATGATGAAATCCGAACCCTTATCTTGTATGGCCAGGCCTTGCCCTTTACTAGAAAGATAAATGTCCGTATTCAGTCCTCAACATATATGCATACGAAGGAGTCCATTAACTCGTTGACAAGGGATTCGCGAGTGTTTAGAATCTTACCTCCCGTTCCAGACGGGGGATGAATCGGTTGTAGTCGACTCGGGCTACTGACTCCGATGTCTAGTGTACGAACCCAAGGTGCAGAGACAATATCGTAATTGTCCTCCTTCTCTGCAAACAGTTTATATTTAAAGTACCCTTCCGTAGAGTAATAAAAAATAATGTCCCAAAGTCCAAAAGTCCAAAAAAAAAGTAAAGAAAAGTTACAAAAATAATAAACCTTAATACTTTTTTTTTTAAAAAAGAAAGAAAATAAACAAACCCTAAAATAAAATTGTCTTCTTTTCTGTTCTTTTTGCTTTAATCTTTAGCTCCAAGTCTCTATGAAATCACCAAACTCTTTGGCTCAGTTTTCTTTATGATCCAGAACCTGTAGACACAAGATAAATACCCAAAAACATAAAAAAGGACAAAAAATAAATAAAAAAATAAATAAATAAATAAATAAATAAATAAAAATAATTAAAAATAAAATAAAAAATATAAATCTAAAACCCTAAAAACAAGTCCGCTTCGGCGGCGCCAAAAATTGATGTAATTTGTAGATAGTGGTAAAAAGTGATTCGATTCTCGAACTTGTGAAGGATAACTTTAGACTTAAATTCAAAACTAAATAGAAACTCACTAATAATTATAACAATCACTGACAAAGTTGGTATCAATATTAAAAGAACACTGAGGCTAAGATTCCACTATTTTCCAAGTTTAAGGTGATTTAATCCAATCTTTGTATTCATGCAATTTTCTTGTTCAATTTGATTCTTACTATTGCAACAAATAGATTTTCAAAAGCAATAATTGTAAATACCAAGCATGAAGCATCAAGAGTCTATAAACTAAGCATACTCCATCAAAATAGATCACAATCACTCAAATAAAAATCATATTCAATAATAGTTCAAGGCAAATAATCATAATAATAATTGCAATTAATTAAATAAAATAGATTGTACCACTTTTTGTTGGAAAAATATCTTCCTCTATCGCCTCAGCAATGGGGTTTAGCTCCTCATATCAAAAACAGGTTCAAAATAATAAATCATGGCTCAAAAGGTGTTTTTATTGAAGAGAATATATAAAACAACAAATCTGCAACGGTGTATAGATGTTACAGAAATCACCGTTACAGTTGGTGTTGCAATACTGAAGATATACGTTACTAATCAACTGTTACAGGATCAGAAATTTAAGACCCTAAAATACGACTGTCCTTCACAGCTTTATGTCCTTCAACTTAGGGTTCTTGAGAACGACACTTTCTATATGCCGTCTGCAACTCTTCTTCTTCCTATTCTCTGTTGCTGCTGCAACTCCACCTGTAGCGTGATTCTCTGCCTCTAAACCTACCCCCAAACTCCCGATACCCCTTTGATACTCTCCTATAGTATTTATATACACAAAGGGTTATTAAATCCCGATAAATCTTCCCTTTTTCTTTCTCCACAAGACACGGTCTTTCCTTCCTTTGCTGCTTCACCTTACACGTTTCTGGATTGTTTTAAACCTCCCAAATTGTCTCTGTGACGTAATAAAATCTTATGGGATACATATCTTCCCTTTTAATCCCACGTAACTTCCATGTAGAATCAAACAGGATCGGGTTTACTTCCATGTTTCTGTAGATATTTTTCTTCCATATTGTTTTTGATAACTTCCAAAACTACGGAGATTTGATATCTTTTTTTTTCTCGTCTTCCAACCACCTTCCCTGTTTCATCCAACTAGGCCCATATGTACCCAAATCCACAAAGAAACCCGAGATACCATTGCCAGAACCCAATACAATGAAGTACGTTGTTACTGGAATTTCAAACCGTGAAGAAGAAGGGAGCCCCCTATCCAGAGTAGGGGTGCCTTTAGCAGTTGCCTTAAGGGGTGTCCTGGGGGTGCCCCTTATCTAAACCGGGGGTCCGAATAGCAAGTGTCCTCCGGGTGCTTTCCGACAACTTTTCGAACCAATTTTTCCCAAAAATGTTTATTGGCCAAAAATACCTACAAATAAGTAAAACACAATAATAAGTACAAAAATGAGCCCTAACAATATATAGAATCGAGACAAATCGGACACAAAAATGTGTCTATCACACCCCATTACTGGTTAAGGGGGCTCCATATTCTTCCTTGATTAGAAAAGAAAAATTGGCGGGAAATTTGGTTTCAACGGTAAAGGATTTATTATCTTTAAGATAAGAATATCTTCTTGCCTTACAAAAATGAAGTTTTGAAGAAAAAGGAAGTTATCTTGTATTAAACAAGAATGATATCCTTAGAAAATTTTATCTTGGATTTTATTCTGCGAATTAAAGAAGATATGGGTTTAGTAAAGGCATATATAGAATAAAGAGAAGGAAAAATTCCTGAAGATATTTTTAATTAAAAAGAAGAAGATTTTGGAGTTATGGAAGAATATATTTGAGTGATGTGTATTTGTGTGTATAAATAGAGAGCTAGAGAGCACATTTGGGGGGAGTTTTGGAGAGAAAAGAAAATCACAGCTTTAGTAATTTTCTCACATTTTCATCATTTGTAAACCACTTTTTGAGCCATGAATAAATATTTTAAGTGTGTTTTCGACGTGATGAGCTAATTCCCAACACTGAGACGACGGAGGAAGACGAGTATCATACATGGGTAAAATTATTCAATTTTTTTAAGACTTTTGCATTAATTTTAATTGAAATATGATTTGAATTAATTGGTTGTCATTTAATTTGATGAAGTATGCTTAGCTTAAATGTTTTGATACACCATGCTTAGGATTTACAACTAATCTTTTGAGAATTTACCTTGGCAAAATCAGAGTCCATGTTAATTTTATTTATTGAGCTTTAATTGTTGAGAATAAATAAATCGAACCCTATGTTATGAATTCGACGAAATCCTAGTCCCAGTAACTCTCTTCATCTTGTGACAATATTTTGTATATAATTTTCTTTTATTTTAGTTTATTAATTCTTAAAATCAATCTCATCAAGTCCGAGTGAACGACAACCTTCTTACCACTATATAAAATATCAACAATTTTTTGCGCCGCCGACGCGGGCTTGTTTATAGATTTGTTTTTAGGTTTTATTTTTATTATTTTTGTTCTTTTTTACGCCTTTTGGTATTTCTTGTTTGTTTTCAGATTTGGAGCTGAGCTAAAGAAAAAGAGAGAAAGTGCTGAAAACAAAAGCGAAACCAAAGAAGGAAAGAAAAGAGGAATCCAAAAGGAGTGAAGAAGAAGATTTTTTGTATATAGATATTTTATTTTATTTTTAGAAACTGTAAATAGAGAATTAATTTTTGTAATTTTTTTATTTTTGGACCTTTTGAACTTTATTTTTGGAACATTGGACATTATTATTTTTAAAACTCTAAGGAAGGGTTTATTTAAGCAAAACTTTTGCAGGGAAGGAAGACAGTTACGATACTGTCTCGGCCCCTCAGATTCGTACACTGATATTGAAGTTGGTGGCCTGCGTCGACTTCAACGGTTCATCACCCGTCTGGTACAGAAGGTAAGACTCTATCCACCCACAAATCCCCCGTCAGTGGGTTTTATTCTATGTTAAGAACGTCGAAATGGTATTATAATAGCCAATACAACGAATATCCGACTTAACAAAATGGACATTACTACTTTGACCATAGTGTGAATAGTGATTGGGAACATCAACCTATTGAAAGTTTCTCATACCATGGTGAGCCAAATTAATATTCGCACACCCCCGGGTTATACGAGCAAAACGATCCTCCTATTTCTCTAGAAGAGTCTCTCAAGAGTTTCAATGACTCAACACAGAAGTTTCACTTATTTATGAAGGAGACTTATAATATTCCGCTTCCAGAAGAGTCCGTAGAGCAGTAAATTAAGATGTCTCTAGAAGAGTCCCTCAAGCAATTTACTGAGAGTACAAATAGGATTGTGGAAAAATTTGCTCAAGATAGTCTTAAATTCCAATATAGTGTTCCCAATACCACCCTTCAAAATAGGGATAGTTTTTATTCACATAATCAAGATGACGAGGTTATAATTGGTAACACTACTTGTTTAGATGAGGTTCGATCATTTTCATATAGTGATGATTATGATGAGCATAATATTGATGAAGAATCCGAAATATGTAGGCATAGTGATCAGGAATTTGTTACTCCGGTTGAGCTTTATAATGATAATATTATTTCTAATACAAATCCAAATAATTTTAATAATTATTCACCTATTCAAAAGGACGAGGATTTGACTAGAAATATCCCTGTTTTAGACGATGTAGTTTTTCTTTTTCACGAAACCAACGAAGGTTTATAGGAACGAGTTTATTTTGAGTCTAGCGATTTAGAAACAATAGTCTTAGACAAAGAAAGTGAACTCGTAGAGATGAGTGAGGATGAACCTGACTTAGAAGAATCAATTGACCATTTCCATGAATCTGATGACCTAGAAATTAGGGAAGTTGTGACTAGTCTTTCTAGAGACACTGAAAACTCTAAGTTTGGGGGTGATTATCATTTTCTGTGTGCTTTAACTCTTATAAATGTCCCTCACTTGGGACTTGATATATGTGCCTTAACCATTGTGCCAAATTACCGTCATACTAGCTCTCCGGAACCTAATAATGTCCAGGAAGAAGTTCAGTTGTTAGAAACCCATCCTTTAGTTGATGTGGTTTACCCAGGCTATGATGGCCAGATTGATTTTGTTTTCCGACCAAAAACTTTTATTCCAATTGTGGGAACGCTTGAATTTGAAATGTGTCAGTTATTGAGTTTTGAGACTAAACCTAATTACTTTAGGAGATTAGGGTCGACACATTTGTTTAGGGAACACCACTACTCTCATTGTGGTCATATGTGTGAGTCAAATCTGATTGACTTAGAGGATCCCCAGTTATTCAGGTTATTATTATGTGCTTCTAAGTTTTTATTTGAGTTTTTCCAGACTCTAGAACCCGAACATTCAGATCTAACTTATGAGGAAATGCAACCCATGGAAATATTTTATCTAGACCCTGTTATAGAACCTGAACCTGAACCACAGCTAGATGTAGTTGTCTTAAACAGGAAACTAGACAAGGTTGTGCTTTATTTGTTAATTTTCTTGGCATGTTGCAGATTCCGTTTACTTGTGATAGCTCTATTTGGTTTTGGTGATCCGCAGTTATTCCAGCTATTACTTTATTATTCTATAAGGTGGACTGATCCTTTCTTGGTCTGGCTGAAGACGTTAAACTTAGCACTTCTTGGGAGGTAACCCAATCTCATACAATATGGTAATATCTTTCCTTAACTCTTTTGCTTCAAATGGTAACGGTTTCTCCTTGTTCGTATGCTTTTAATTTTATCTTTAAAACATTGAGGACAATGTTAGATTTAAGTTTGGGGATATGGGAAAACTTTTTAGTTGCAATAAACAAACTCCAGAGCCTAGAAATTTATGTTTATTAAGGATGACACTAACCAATCTAAGTGGATGGAAGCATCTTGGTTATAGGAGTTGAGGAACCAATCTGATTAGATGGAAACATCTAAAGAGTCTATTCATAAAAGCACAGAGCTCAGGTGTTAGAATTTTTTTTTTTAAAACATGGTAGTTTCGCCATATCTCGTTGAATCCTTTTCACCATCTGTTTTTATTTTCTTATAAGTGATTGGGTAAAATAGAGTGATTGAGATACGAAAAAAAAAATGAGACCATACCATCAGACCAACCGAAATAAATTCAATAAATTCGATCATTGGAGCCCTTGTATATACCAGTTATGTTGACCTAGAGTTAGGATTATGACCCGCTGGTTCCCTTGTATATGCCAGCTATGTTGATATTAGTCAGACCGGTATCTCAGTCCATTAGAATAGGTTCACCTTAGTCAACATCAAAACCATCTATGTTTTTATCTACATCCATCTTCTTAATATTTCCATTTGATTGGTTGACTCCGGTTATGATGTACACAAACTATCTGAGTAGAGCTCTGTCACTTATATGAATTTTAGTATGCTTGAGTGCAAACTCGTGTACATCAGTTGGAATTTCGCAGCAGGGTATTTCCTCCTGTAGTCAATGAGAGTATGCCAACCAAGGAGATTATTTAGTGACTTCCAAGGTTTTTCGTAGATAGCTAGGGTCCGGAGTAAAGGTTTTGTGGGTACACCTCTAGTAAACCCTCCAGAGACAACACTCCGCCGCTAGAGCCACCTAGCGGTTTAACGACTTGCTGCAGTGCTAAGTGTAGTCATTTTTATTTTTCTAGATTATATTTGCTCGAGGACTAGCAAATAATAAGTTTGGGGGTATTTGATAGACATATTTTTGTGACCGAATTGTCCTCAATTTTCAGTATTGTTGGTACTCGATTTTCTATTTATTATGGTGTTTATGTGTTTGTAGGTATTTTTGGAAAATAAACATTTTTGGAAACTTCGGCTCGAAAAGTTGGTATAGGCACCAAGAGGACACATGTTATTCGGACTCTCAGTTTTGAATAAGGGGCACCCCATGGAGTCAACTACTAATCGCACCCCATTACTGGTTAAGGGGGCTCCATCTTCTTCCTTGATTAGAAAAGAAAAATTGGCGGGAAATTTGGTTTCAACGGTAAAGGATTTATTATCTTTAAGATAAGAATATCTTCTTTCCTTACAAACATGAAGTTTTGAAGAAAAAGGAAGTTATCTTGTATTAAACAAGAAAGATATCCTTAGAAGATTTTATCTTGGATTTTATTATGCGAATTAAAGAAGATATGGGTTTAGTAAAGACATATATAGAATAAATAGAAGGAAAAATTCCTGAAGATATTTTTAATTAAAAAGAAGAAGATTTTGGAGTTATGGAAGAATATATTTGAGTGATGTGTATTTGTATGTATAAATAGAGAGCTAGAGAGCACATTTGGGGGGAGTTTTGGAGAGAAAAGAAAATCACAGCTTTAGTAATTTTCTCACATTTTCATCATTTGTAAACCACTTTTTGAGCCATGAATAAATATTTTAAGTGTGTTTTTGACGTGGTGAGCTAATCTCCAACACCGGGACGACGGAGGAAGACGAGTGTCATACATGGGTAAAATTATTTAATTATTTTTAAGACTTTTGCATTAATTTTAATTGAAATATGATTTGAATTAATTGGTTGTCATTTAATTTGATGAAGTATGCTTAGATTAAATGTTTTGATACATCATGCTTAGGATTTACAACTAATCTTTTGAGAATTTACCTTGGCAAAATCTGAGTCCATGTTAATTTTATCTATTGATCTTTAATTGTTGAGAATAAATAAATCGAACCCTATGTTATGAATTCGACGAAATCCTAGTCCCAGTAACTCTCTTCATCTTGTGAGAATATTTTGTATATATTTTTCTTTTATTATAGTTTATTAATTCTTAAAATGAATCTCATCAAGTCCGAGTGAACGACAACCTTCTTACCACTATATAAAATATCATCAGACTTGCATTTGCTTCTTGATTTCCTTATCTGCAGTTGTTTTGGGTAGCAGCCTACGCAATCTGTTGCATTCTATTTTTTATTTCCTCGATCATCCCTGAGATGTGCCAAGGTGGGGGAGTAGGGGATGTGGTGAAGCGAAAAAGGTTTTCTGAGTCCGTCTCGAATACAACTTTAGGCCATTGCCTTTATGTTGTTGTTCTTGATGCCAAAAGCATAGCCCAAGTTTATGTAGTTAATGCCGTCGTAATTCCTAGTGGTTGAGCTAGTGCCATAACAATTTGTGTGTTGGAGTTCCTGCAAATGAAACCTGCACCGGAGAAACCCGGATGATCCCTGGCCGCTCCATCTGTGTTAATCTTAATCCAGTTCATGTTTGGGGTTGACCATCCTACTGATATTATTGAAATCCTATTGTTGCTTCTCAAGTGGTTAAGCATCAGTAAATTTTATGGTAGGACTGGAGGTAAGGAATCTTGCGCTGCAGAATATTCTTGTTGTTATCTTTGAGACCAAACTAAGATTTCATTTGATGATGTTTGCTTTTGGCGGTATATTAGGTCATTCCTGGCCAACCGTAAGGTTCATAATAGAAAACAGAAAGAAGAGATAACAGATGTTGGTGCTGATTGTTGTAAAATCTGGGAAATGGTTGTCTGAGGAGTTAAGTGGGGGTGTGGTTGGAGTTTGATGTGGTTTAGATTTGAGTGAGTAAGGTGTTCCAAGATGTAGTCGCTATTGGGCAGTGAATTAAAAGGTGAACTGCTAACTTAGGATCAGCGTTACATCTGGGGAAAATGTCAGAGTTGGTGAAATGGATGTGATGTATGAGTGAGAAGGTTGGTAGACCTTCATTGATTGCTTTCCACAAGAAAACCTGAATTTTTGGTGGACACGGTAAATTCCACAGAAATTTAGTATGGGGAGGGGGGTATGAGTAGGTTGACCATGGGTTAGATATTCGTATCCCGATGAAGTAGCGTATTTTCCTGATTTTGAGTGCGACCATATTATTTTGTCTTTGGGGTTATCTTGGGGAAGGTGGATGCTTATGATTTTTTGGCTACACGATTGGGAAGGGTGTTTAATTTTTCATGGTTCCAATTATTAGAGATTGGATCAATGAGATCAGCTACCTTTCGGATCGGGTAATATTGTGTTGGGTCCAAATTTGGGGAGTGTGGAATCCAATTGGCTTCTATTGGTGTTGATAATCCATTTCCAATGTGATGATATATCAATTATTGCATGGTAGGGACGATTGATGCCAATAGTCTCCATTGAACGTTTGACAAAGAAGGTATAATATCGATGGCGTGTATAATTGGTTGTTGATCTAGATATTTCTCATTGAAAAGACTTCCACAGATGGAGTTAGGTTGTTCATGCAAGTTCCAAATTCTTTTCATGAGAAGATCCTTGTTATGATCACTGTTTTTTCTTCTTCCTAGCGCTCCTTCAGATATCGGTTTTTTTACTTTATCCCAACCAATGAGATGAAGTATTTTGATTAACGAATCATGTCCACAGAATTTTTTTGGTGATTAGATCTATTTGTTTATGGACATTGATGGGTGTGTTTGCATAAGGTGGTTTGAGGTGGGGATTAGGGAGGTTTTAATAAGGATGAGTCTTCCGGCTTGATTTAGACATTTTGTCATCCATCCTTTAGCTTTTCGAGCTAATTTGAAGGAGAGGCGTGAAGGCGTGATTAGATGATCTTCCTTGTTTCAATTGGACACGTAGATAGGTTGAAGGTTTTGATGTTGTTGGCATCTCGAAATTTTTTTGAAGGTTACTCACGTTGATCGGATCCAATCTCGGGTGATGAATGATTACTTATTTGGAAGTATTGATTACCTGTCCCGCCAAAGTGCCATAAGAGTGAAGCGGGTTTTTAAGATGGAGGTTACTCTAGGAAGAGGCTTTGTAAGTGATTAGTAGGTCATCATCATATATCAGATGACTAATGAGAGGTGTTTTTTTTTTGATATGTTAAGTCCTCGAATCAGCTTTTGGTTTTGAAGGTTTCCTAAATTTGTGGACAGGATTTCTGCACATATTATAAAAATATAGGAAGAAAGCGGGTCTCCTTGTCTGATACCTCTTGTTGGGTTGATGTAACCATGAGGTGTACCATTTATGTTGATCGAGTATGTAACAGATGTGATGCATAACATGATGTAATCTATAAAGGTGGTAGGAAATCCAAGCCTTGTAAAAGCAGTTTTGATGAATCCCAAGTCTAAACTATCGTAGGCTTTCAGGATATCCAGTTTGAGAGCTACTTTCGGATCTTTAGTGAGGCTTGAGGTTCTAATATAGTGGAATATCTCTCCAACGATTTCTTTGTTATCGTGAATCGATCTTTGTGGTATGATAGACACATTTTTGTGTCTGAATTGTCCTCAGTGTCTCTATTGATAGTTCTTGATTTTGTACTTAGTATGGTGTTTTTATGTTTGTGTAGGTGTTTTTGGAGAAATACACTTGTGTGGAAAAAGTTGCTCAAAAAGTGTTATTTGGACCCCTAGAAAACATTTGCTATACGGACCCCAGATTTGGCTAAGGGGCACCCAAGGTTATGCGTAGCCCAAATTCATCCTCAACACCCAAATTTTTCCTTAGCACCCATCTGCTATTCGCACCCCAGAAAAGGATAGGGGCACTTCATCTTCAACATTTCAAAAATAAATTTGGCGGGAAATTTGCGGCAGTAACTTGCAGAATTAGAGTTCGGCTTTTGGAGTGGATTCATGGAGACTCAATGACTGAAACTTCTTGGGAAGGCATGTTTAAGCTTAACAGGCATGCTATGATCAATGGTTTCGACCAGAATTGGCTATAATGGAGGAGTTGAAGAAAAACAGAATCTCGGGTTTATCTTCAAACGGAAAGCTCTGTTTTGAATTCCGAGGAGTTTGAGCGAGAATCAATCACTGGGTTTGGTTGCTTTGGGCCTGTTTGGACCAAACAGGGATGGTATGGTCGATGGTTTCGATTAGAGTTGGCTGCATCGTGGCTTTGAAGCAAAAAGAGCAACACGTTCGTGGGAGAGTTTTCAAGGGACTTGCTATGAATTTCGTGTGTTGTTGGGACTCTGATTCGTGTACTGCACATGTATGGAGAACTCTGAGTTGCAATAGACGCGTGAAGGGCGTAAAGAAGGATTTAAAACCATAACTTTGGAAATAATATATTCCCGAGTAATGGCTTTGCTGTGAGAGAATTTGGAGACATTATTACGAGATATTTTGAAGCTGTTGTGTATATAAAGCATGTTCTGGAATCTTAGAGGGGTTACTGAGAGTTTGGGAGATTATAGAGCATCACAGAGTCGAGAAAATCAAGTTCCAGAAATATTTTTCTGCTGCTGCTCATCTGAAGAACACAAAGAACAGACCATCCAAGGAAGTCGTTTTTTCAACAGTGGAAACGACACACAGGCGTGGGTCGAGAGCTACAGAATCAACGACAATACTGTTCTATCATTATTTTCAGTTTGTAACACTTATAACTGTTGCAAACCCGTTTTTTAATAGTTTTTCTCCATATCATTTTTGTAAACACCCTTTGAGCAATAGAAATGAATTTTGAATGTGTTTCCAACATGATGATGAGCTAATTCTCCCACAACCAGGGCAATGAGGAAGTTATTCACGCATGAATAATGGGTAACTATTTCATTTTCTCTAATTTTTAACTATAATTTACTCAATCACTGCTCTTGCAGAGTTTTTAAATGTTTACATAATTTTCTTAATTACTTGTGATTCTATTTGATAGATTATACTTTGTTTAATCAATTGATAGTCTATGCTTGGGGAATACAATTAATATTTGAGAATATGTTTGATTAATTGTGAATTAAGAAATAAGGGACTTAAAAAGATAATTAGAGTTTTGGATTATTTTCCATAATTTATTCATGTGTGATAGTGGAATCAGTGTCTTGGTTATTCCTAATAATCTTGAATTAATTCTTGTTTGTTTTAAGTTTCATTAAATCTAAAATCTTTTTCTTTCACAAGTCTCAACGAAATTTTTACTACAACTCAATTAAAGAGCGGGCTTGGAAAAGAAACACTCTAGGTCGTTTGATTAGTGATAAACCTAGTAGTTCTTCATTTGAAGGCGGGGAGCTCGAAGACTCTTCTTTTGAGAGCCCTGTTTTTGGAAACTTCAGTTTTGAGAATATGTCTCTTCGTGAGGAAAATACCCCTAGTACTTCAACTTTGCCAGCAATGACAACTTTGAAAGATTACATGTTCCCAACTAGGTCCACCCGAGCTTCGTGCATTAAATTGCCAGCTACTACGGATAATTTCGAGATAAAACCTAGTATTCTTCAGATGATCCCTATATTCTTAGGGAAAGATGATGAGAACCCTTATTTTCATATTAGGGACTTTGAGGAAATTTGTGGGACAATTAGAATAAAAGACCTTACTGATGAAGTCTTGAAACTTAAGATGTTTCCCTTTTTCTTAAGAGATAAATCCAAGACATGGCTGAAAAACCTATCATCTGAATCCATTGAAACATGGCAGGAACTTATTGCTGCTTTCTCTACGAAATTCTACCCTAAGCATAAAACTGCGTCTATTAGGAAGAAAATTAGTGCTAGTGTGCAACAAGAGGGAGAGTCTCTTTATAGGTTTTTAGAGAGATTCAATGATATCCTATCCCAACGTCCTTACCATGGATTTGATAAGATGAAACTCGTAGAGATTATTTATGATGGTTTAGACTATTCAACCAAAGCCATGGTTGAGTCTATGTGCCCTGGTGAGTTCACTAGTAAAAGTGCTGATGATGCTTTCACCTTCTTAGGAGATGTTGCTGAAAAATCCCAACAGTGGGAGTCTTGTGTTGAACCCCAAAAAGACTCTTGGTCAATAGAGGTAGCACCAATGTGGTAGATACAAGCTTCGGGTCTGATGCTAAGTTTGCTGCTTTGTCTAGAAGGTTAGAAGCTTTAGAATTGAATCATCCTAAACATAGGTCTCTTGTTGAACCTGATGATAGGTTTAGAGCCTCTCAAGTGTCTAGTTGTGGAGTAGAATCCAATAAATCGTTTTGGGAAGGTCAGGTTAGTGAAGAGCAAGCCCATGCTGGCTATAACAATGCTAGGTTTGAGAACCGTCAGAAGTTTGACCCATACTCAGAGACTTACAACCCTGGTTGGAGAAACCATCCTAATTTTTCTTGGTCTAAGGGTCAGAATCAAGGGCAGTCTAGTAATTCTCAGCCTCCCCCAGGTTTTGGTTATGCTAAGAACTCTTCAGGTCAACCCCAGTTTCAGAATGAGAAAAAGATCTCCACCTTAGAAGAAACCCTTACTATGTTAGCAAAGAACCATGAGATGTTATCAAAGAACCACTGTGGTTTTCAAGAAGAAACCAGACAAAATTTTAAGAATAATTCCCAGTCTCTTGCTAACTTAGAACTTTAAGCGGCCAAATAGCTAAGTTTCTTAGTGAAACAGAAGATGGAAGATTCCCTAGTCAAACTGATCCTAACCCTAAAGGAGAGAAATCGTACAATCATGTGAATTCTATAACAACCCTTAGGAGTGGAAAGAAATTTGACAATAAGGTTGCCATGCCTGATAGTGAACACGCTGTAGTTCACCCTTCTGAGCCAGAAAATGAGGAGACTGATAGAGTCTCCAAAGAGACCAATGAGGGTCATGCTGAGCCCGACTTTGTTCCCAAAGCCCCGTTCCCCTAACTGCTAGTTTCAACTAAGAGGGAGTCCAACTTTAATGATATATTGGAGGTTTCTAAGCAGGTCACTATCAACCTCCCATTGTTAGATGCGATTAAGCAGATTCCCGCTTATGCCATGTGTACGCGAAAGCGAAAACTTAGTGTCCAGAAGAAAGCCTTCCTAGCTAGTCATGTGAGTTCTATTATTTAGAATACCACTACTCCTAAGTATAAAGACCCAGGGTCCCCTACTATTTCTTGCACAATAGGTAAATACCGTGTCGAGAAAGCTTTGCTTGACTTAGGAGCCAGTGTGAACTTACTGACATACCATGTGTACCTTAAGCTAGGACTTGGTGAGATGAAACCTACCCAGATGACACTTCAGTTAGCTGATAGGTCCGTTAAAATTCCTCGTGGCGTGATCGAGGACGTTCTTATTGAGGTCGACAAGTTTATGTATCCAGTGGATTTTGTTATCCTAGATACCCAACCTGTCCCTGATCCAGAGAACCAAATACCAGTGATTTTAGGTTTCCCGTTTTTAGCTACATACAATGCGATCATTAACTGTCGAAATGGTATTATGAATTTGTCTTTTGGTAATATGACTATTGAGTTGAACATTTTTAATATTAGTAAGCTACCCTCTGAACTAGATGACTCGAACATAGAAGAGGTGAACATGATAGGAACATTAGTCGAGGAGTCATTACCAAACACTTTGTTAGAAGATCCATTAGAAAAATTCCTAGCCCACTTTGGTATTAATTTTGATGATGACGATGTGATTAATGAGGTAAATGCTTTGTTAGATTCAACCCCTTTGATAGACACTAGTAATGGCTGGAAACCTAAGTTCGAACCTCTACCCGTTTCTGAGTCTACCCTAGTTCCTTCGTTTGAAAAGCCTCCTAAGTTTGACCTTAAACCATTACCAGATTCCCTGAAGTATGTGTTTTTAGGCCCATCTGAAACTTTACTTGTGGTTATAGCATCCGACTTGGATAGTGGTCAGGAAAGTAGGCTAGTGACCATCCTTCAGAATAACAAGGAAGCATTAGGGTGGACCATAGAGACTTTAAGGGTATAAGTCCTACTGATTGTATGCATCATATCTATTTAGAGAGTGACACCAAACCTTCTAGGGAGATGCAACGTCGACTGAACCCTAATATGAAATAAGTAGTTCGAACCGAGGTTCTTAAGCTGTTAGATGCAGGCATTATCTACCCCATTTCAGACAGTAAGTGGGTCAGCCCCGTTCAGGATGTTCCCAAGAAATCCGGCATTACTGCAGTCCAGAATGATAACAATGAGTTAATCCCAACCCGGGTGATCACAGGTTGGCGTGTCTGTATTGATTATAGGAAATTGAACAAGGTAACTAGGAAGGACCACTTTCCCCTTCCCTTCATCGACCAAATACTAGAGAGATTAGTTGGACGTAGTCATTATTGCTTTTTAGATGGATAGTACGGTTATAATCAGGTTGTTATTGCCCCAGAAGACCAAGAGAAAACTACTTTCACCTGTCCCTTTGGCACCTTTGTGTATAGACGCATGCCTTTTGGGATATGTAATTCCCCTGCGACCTTTCAGCGTTGTATGTTGAGCATATTTTATGACATGGTAGAACGGTTCTTAGAAGTCTTTATGGATGATTTTTCAGTGTTTGGTTCGTCTTTCGATGAGTGCTTGCATCATTTGTCATTAGTTTTGACTAGGTGTAAGGAAAAGAATTTAGTCCTTAATTGGGAGAAATGTCACTTCATGGTTCGATCAGGAATTGTTCTAGGGCATGTCGTATCTTCGAAGGGTATAGAGGTACAGAGAGCCAAAGTTGACCTTATTAAAACTTTACAGGTCCCAAAAAAGAGATATTAGGTCATTCTTAGGGCATGCAGATTTTTATCGTCGATTCATTAAGGATTTTAGCTTAATTTCTAGAGCTCTTTGCAATTTGCTTACAAAAGACGTTAAGTTTGTCTTTGATGGTGCTTGTTTAGAGGCTTTTTAGAAGCTTAAGAATTTACTCACTACCGCCCCCAATTGTCCAGGCACCCAACTGGAACCTACCCTTTGAGATCATGTGTGATGCTACAGATTATGCTACTGGTGTTGTGTTAGGTCAGCGAGAAAATAAGTTACTTCATGTGATTTACTATGCTAGAAAAACTCTGAATGATGCCCAGTTGAACTATACCACTACAGAGAAGGAACTATTAGCTATTGTGTTTGCCTTAGACAAGTTTAGATCCTACCTCTTAGGTTCTAAGGTCATAATCTTTACTGATCATGCTACTTTGAAGTATCTTCTTTCCAAGAAGGATACTAAACCTAGATTGATTAGATGGATCCTATTGTTGCAGGAATTTTCCTTAGACATTAGAGATAAAATAGGTGTAAAAAATGTAGTAGCAGACCACTTGTCTAGGCTTGTTGTGTATACCTTTAATGATTCTCTTCCTGTTAGGGATAGTTTTCCTGATAAACAACTGTTATTTGTTACCCAAGCACCTTGGTATGCGAATATAGTGAATTATCTTGTTACTGGTCGAATGCCCCAACATTGGGGTAAACAAGATCGTTCTAGGTTTTTAGCCGAGGTGAAACACTTCTTTTGGGATGATCCTTATTTGTTTAAGTATTGTACAGAACAGATTATTAGCAGATGTATACCTGAGAGTGACCAGTCCAGTATTATTTCCTTTTGTCATGATCATGCTTGTGGGGGTCACTTTTGTGATAAGAAGACTGCTGCTAAGATATTGCAGTGTGGATTCTATTGGCCTTCGTTGTTTAAAGACTCTCATAGTCACTGTGTTACTTGTGAGCGTTGCCAGAAATTAGGAACCATTTCCCGTAGGAACATGATGCCCTTGAACTCTATTTTAGTTGTTGAGGTCTTTGATGTGTGGGGTATTGACTTTATGGATCCGTTTCCTAATTCTTTTGGTAACCTTTACATACTTGTCGTTGTAGACTACGTCTCTAAGTGGATTGAGGCGGTTGCGTGTAAAACAAATGACCATAGGGTTATGATTGAGTTCTTGAAAAATAATATACTTACACGTTTTGGTACACCGCGAGCTATAATTAGTGATGGAGGGACGCACTTTTGTAATGGACCTTTTAGGCTTTTGATGAAGAAATATGGTATTACACATAAGGTAGATACCCCATATCATCCACAGACTAGTGTTCAGGTAGAGATTTCCAATAGGGAGATAAAGTGTATATTAGAGAAAACAGTTAATCCTAATCGGAAAGACTGGTCGTCTAGGCTTACTGATGCCTTATGGGCTTACCGTACTGCGTTTAAGACCCCCATTGAAATGTCGCCTTATCGGCTTGTGTATGGCAAGGTATGTCATTTACCTGTTGAGTTAGAACATAGAGCTTATTGGGCTGTTAAGCAGCTAAATTTTTCACTTGACAAGGCAGGAGTCCATAGGAAACTCCAGCTCAATGAGTTGGAAGAGATTCGTATAGATGCTTACGATAGTGCGAAGGAGTATAAGAACAAAATGAAACTTGTACATGATAAGAATATTTTAAGAAAGTCATTCTCTCCAGGTCAAAAAGTTCTTCTGTATGATACCCGCTTGCATCTTTTCCCTGGGAAGTTACGCTCTCGGTGGACGGGTCCTTTTATTGTTCGCACTGTCTTTCCTCATGGAGCTGTTGAGATCGATACACCAGATGGTAGTAGTTCTTCGAAGGTTAACGGTCAGAGATTGAAACCCTTTTTAGAGCCCTTTCCTATAGGTGATGTTGAGGAGGTCCCTCTGGAGGACCCTGTTTACCCTTGATTGACCATCGAGGCAATTGTATGTTGTATATTAGTTTTTTATTTCTCTCTTCACCCAGGTACTATCTTTCCGACTTCTCTCTTTACTGATTCCTCATGTTACTTTGCTTTTTGGTATTGCTCTTTCATGAGAAACATTGAGGACAATGTTAGATTTAAGTTTGGGGGTGGGGAAGAAACTTTTTGTTAGATTTTAATTGCAATAAATAAACTCCAGAGCCTAGAAATTTATGCTTATTAAGGTTGGCACTAACCAATCTAAGTGGATGGGAACATCTTGGTTGTAGGGGTTGAGGAACCAATCTGATTAGATGGAAACATCTAAAGAGTCTATTCATAAAAGCACAGAGCTCAGGTGTTAGAATTAAAAAAAAACATGGTAGTTTCGCCATAACTCGTTGAATCCTAATCCCTTTTGTTTTTATTTCTTAAGTGATTTGGTGGGGCACACGACTCAAGTTGTTACCATTACTAGGGTGAAATAGGGTGATTGAGATAACAAAAAAAAAGAAGTTTGAGACCAGACCATTAGACCAACTGGAATAAATTCAATAAAGTCGACCACTGGTGCCCTTGTATATGCCAGTTGTGTTGACCTAGAGTTAGGTTTATCGACCATTGGTTCCCTTGTATTTGCCAGCTGTGTTGATATTAGTCAGACCGGTATCTCAGTCCATTAGGATAGGATCATCTTGGCAGAGGCCTTCAGACAGATATGGGAAACACCGTTCACTTTAACCATTTATTTTTCTCTTTATCCATCTTCTTAATTTTTCCATATGATTGGTTGACTCAGGTTATGATGTCTAGAAACCATCTGAGTAGAGCTCTGACACTTATATATGAATTATAGTATGTTGAGTGCAAACTCGTGTACAACAATTGGAATTTCGCATCAGGGTACTTCCTCCTACAGTCAATGATTGTATGCCAACCAAGGAGATTCTTTAGTGCCTTCCAAGGTTCTGCGTAGATAGCTAAGGTCTGGAGTAAAGGTTTTGTGGGTACACCTTTGGTAAACCCTCCGGAGACAACACTCTGCCGCTAGGGCCACCTAGCGGTTTAACGGCTTGCTGCACGTGCTAAGTGTAGTCATTTTATATTAGATTTGCTCGAGGACTAGCAAATAATAAGTTTGGGGGTATTTGATAGGCACATTTTTGTGTCTGAGTTGTCCTCAGTGTCTCTATTGCTAGTGCTTGATTTTGTACTTAGTATGGTGTTTTTATGTTTGTGTAGGTGTTTTTGGAGAAATACACTTGTGTGGAAAAAGTTGCTCAAAAAGTGCTATTTGGACCCCTGGAGGACATTTGCTTTATGGACCCCAGATTTGGCTAAGGGGCACCCAATGTTATGCGTAGCCAAAATTCATCCTAAGCACCCAAATTTGTCCTCAGCACCCATCTGCTATTCGCACCCCAGAAAAGGATAGGGGCACTTCATCTTCAACATTTCAAAAAAAAATTTGGCGGGAAATTTACGGCAGTAACTTGCAGAATTAGGGTTCGGCTTTTGGAGTGGATTCATGGAGAACTCAATGACTGAAACTTCTTGGGAAGGCATGTTTAAGCTTAACAGGCATGCTATGATCAATGGTTTCGACCAGAATTGGCTATAATGGTGGAGTTGAAGAAAAAAACAATCTCGGGTTTATCTTCAAACAGAAAGCTCTGTTTTAAATTCCGAGGAGTTTGAGCGAGAATCAATCACTGGGTTTGGTTGTTTTGGGCCTGTTTGGACCAAACAGGGATGGTATGGTCGATGGTTTCGATTAGAGTTGGCTGCATCGTGGGTTTCAAGCAATCAGAGAAACACGTTCGTGGGAGAGTTTTCACGGGACTTGCTATGAATTTCGTGTGCTGCTGGGACTCTAATTCGTGTACTGCACGTGTATGGAGAACTCTGAGTTGCAATAGACGCGTGAAGGACGTAAAGAAGGATTTAAAACCATAACTTTGGAAATATTCCCGAGTAATGGCTTTGCTGTGAGAGAATTTGAAGACATTATTACGAGATATTTTGAAGTTGTTGTGTATATAAAGCGTGTTATGGCATCTTAGAGGGGTTACTGAGAGTTTGGGAGATTATAGAGCATCATAGAGTCGAGAAAATCAAGTTCCAGAAATATTTTTCTGCTGCTGCTCATCTGAAGAACACGAAGAATAAACCATCCAAGGCAGTCGTTTTTTCAACAATGGAAACGACACTCAGGCGTGGGCCGAGAGCTACAGAATCAGCGACGATACTGTTCTATCATTCTTGTCAGTTTGTAACACTTATAACTGTTGCAAACCCAGTTTTTAATAGTTTTTCTCCATATCATCTTTGTAAACACCCTTTGAGCAATAAAAATGAATTTTGAGTGTGTTTCCAACATGATGAGCTAATTCTCCCACAATCAGGGCAATGAGGAAGCTATTCACGCATGAATAATGGTAACTATTTCATTTTCTCTAATTTTTAATTATAATTTACTCAATCACTGCTCTTGCAGAGTTTTTAAATGTTTACATAATTTTCTTAATTACTTGTGATTCAATTTGATAGATTATACTTTGTTTAATAAATTGATAGTCTATGCTTGGGGAATACAATTGATATTTGAGAATATTTTTGATTAATTGTGAACTAAGAAATAAGGGACTTAAAAGATAATTAAAGTTTTGGATTATTTGCCATAGTTTATTCATGTGTGATAGTGGAATCAGTGTCTTGGTTATTCCTAATAATCTTGAATTAATTCTTGTTTGTTCTTAAATTTCATTAAATCTAAAATATTTTGCTTTCACAAGTCTCAACGAACTTTTTACTACAACTCAATTAAAAATCACATCATGGTACAAACGCACTTTGAAATTGGCTTATTAAGAAAGGGAGTAGGGGTCTATTTCGATTAACTAGGATTTTTGCAATGATTTTATATGTGACGTTGCATAGCCCTATGGGTCTGAAATTTTTGATGGATGATCTACTTTAGGTATGAGTGTTATGTTTGTGTGATTCATGAGAGGATGCATATTAATATCATTGAAAAAGATTTGAACCATTGCTATCAATTGAGGGTGAGTTTTTTCCCAGAAAACTTTGAAAAACTTACTTGTATAACCATCTGGACCAGGAACACTCTCTAAATTTATGGAGAATACGGCTTGTTTGATTTCCGCTACAATTACCTCCTTAGTAAGTAGGATGATTGTCTGGGAGTTATTCTTGAGTTGATATTTGTAAATGAAAACGCGGGACAAACTCAATACAACTCTGAGAATTAATCTCAATCAAGGAATAATATCTAGAGTTATCTCTCTCTTTCTCTCTCTCTCTCTCTCTTGCAGCTAGAATGTTTACAGAAACAAGTCTGTGAACCTAATCACAAAGAGATTTACTTGGACGGTGCCAAACACCAATTGTCCAAGAATCAATCTAATCATATCTAACAAACTAGGTCGGATGTATCTACTAAGAATGATCAACGTACAACCTGTGATATTTCAATTATAAAGATAAACAATATAATGGGGAAAATAAATAACACATACACCAGAAGTTTTGTTAACGAGGAAACCGCAAATGCAGAAAAACCTCGGGACCTAGTCCAGATTGAGCATCAAACTGTATTAAGCAGCTACAGACACTAGCCTACTACCAATTAAATTCGGACTGGAATGTAGTTGAGCCCTAAAAGGTATCCGACCGATTAAGTTACAGTCACGCTCCTTACGCCTCTTGAATCCCAACAGGACTTCGCGCAATTAATTCCCTTTGATGACGCCACACCAACTAAGAGTTGCTTCAACTCAATTGAAGACTTTAAACCAAATTTGCCTCCCACAGATTAAGCCTATATGTGATTTAATTTTATAATAAAAAGGCTTGATCAAAGGTGTGGAAATCGATAGAAATAGACAAAGTCTAGCTAACCTCAAAGTCCGGATTTATGCAACCTGAAATGCAGCCTAGATTATTATTCATCTCACAAGTATAAAACATGTGGAATCTACAAAGTTTGAGAAGAAGGAACTTTGATGATTTCTATCTATCTTGATCAATGGAAAAATCTCTACAAATAATAAAGATCAGGATACTCAAGTTAGCAAGGAAAGATAACTGGACCTGGCTTCACGAATCCCTATGAAGACCTTATAGTCGCTAAACCCTAAAAGGGTTAGGAAGAGGACGACTCTAGATACAACTAGTTAGGACACACAAAAAAGTAGTGTCTAAACCCTTTTATAGAAATTCAAAACATAGGTTGCTTTAGGTTTAATCTAAGATATCTTTGGACCAAAGAAAACAATATTTATCGTTAGATGAATCTTTGAGTCTTATTTACGTAAGCAAGATATACACTCTAGTTAGGTGAAACCGTAACCGAACCGTGTACAAAGACTATGTTCAACACGGTTAGTTGAAACTAGCCGGTTTGAACTTAAAAGCTTAATCTTCATTTTCATGAACACATAAGACATTAAGTCTAAGTCACAAACATGTGATCAAATAAGTCTAATGTTTTTAGATAGTTAATCAAATTCTAATTGTCTCGTATAAATAATTTAAACACACTTCAAAATATAATCGACATGGTTAGTAGGTGTACAAGGTACAAATACCATTGTCGTTCATGAGTCGGTTTAGTCATAGTACACATACCGGTTTGTAAACTTTTAACCAAACCAAAGTTCTGGAGTTTACAGAACTTTTTAGGTTTGCTTACCGGTTTGGAAACCTTAAGACTGTCGCCGGTTCCGGAGTTCAGAGAACTAAATCGGTTTGCGTACCGGTTTGGAAGCGATGCCGAGTTCAGGAACACGTAACTGATTTAGTTTGCGTACTGGTTCGGATACTCACCCCGGTTCCGTAACCACAGTTCAAGAATGGTTTTCATATGAGTATGCATACCGATCCGGTTCACGAGTTAAAAAGATTTTCATATGATGTGCATAAGAATATGCGTATCACAAATCTGTAAGTCGATATATATATAGCTACTTCGCTACGTGTACGAGTACATGTAATACGGGTTCAGGCATATAAAAGTTTTCCCAGTTTGTAAAACTGATACCACTATCTTGTATCTGAATATATAATAGTTTTATATTTCTCTCTAAATCGATTCGAAACATTCCCTAATAACATCAATGACACAATCACCGTTCCAGGCTATTTTCGAATGATAAAAATTGGATCATGATTTTGATTATACTTTTCAGTTATATTTTTTATTCAACATTTAAAATTATACTGTTATCTAGCGTGAATCTTTATTAGTGTCCAAATTTGGAAAACGTCTATGATATGTAATGTAACTAGATCTTAACTCGTGCCGTAACAACACGGGCATGCATTTATTTCTAGATCTGGATCCAATGATTGTTGTGTTGAGCATTATTAGAAGTTGTTCAGTCTGGAATCAAGTTTATATAATCAAGTATAAACCAATTCAAACTATGATCATTTTAATTTATATGTACACTATTTAGTAACAACTTACTATATGACAAACATCAACTACAGTATACCAAAAGAAAGGGTGGAATAATCACCAAAATGGATGTGAAATAAGAGAGTATAAGAAAAAGACTATCTAAAATGCAGACTTTATTGTGAACTGGACAACAACTCGTTCATCATCCCGTGGTAAAGAAATCTAGAGTCGTCTATATGCGGCAACTTTTTGGGTTATTTGGCTGGAGCGGAACAACACCTTCGACAAAAAAGATCGGAAAGTTGAATATCTGATAACTGACATCAAATTATCGACAAGTAAATGGGATGCTTACTCTCCTTGTATGGAAGGGATAGTTATTAGTGATGTAATTTCTAACTGGGGGAGTTGTTTTTTAACCCTCCTTGATTGTTTTTTTCTCTGCTCTTTGGGTTCTTTGGCCTTGGCCTTTCCCTTCCTTTGTTTTTTCCTTTGGTGGTTGGTTACTTGGTTGTTGTTTTAACATTCCTTCGTTTTCTAATAAATTTATCTTTATCGAGCAAAAAAGAAAAAACCATCTAAAATTGGTATCCAAAAACTAACAGTATTTGAGTACCGCCGACAAACAATTTGAATTTTTCTGCTAGTATAGCTATGTCTCAAGAAATTAATCAACATGTCTATAACTCTATTTTAAGTTTTTATACGTACTTGTAGGTTGAAATGATAATTAATACCGTCAACATGAAAGCTATCATAGGCTCCAAGTGAAACATGGCTGTAAGGGCATGGGCATGTTTACTTTATTTTTGGTAATGCATTAATCATGAGGATAGATCTTTCCTTTTAAATAGGGTAAGTAATAACACACATGACTTTCAAGAAAATGAAGTTAAACATCCCACTACTAATATATCGCTACACATCGTCTTGGAACCACACGCGCCCGCAAGAAGCACTCATTATACACTAATGTCGATCAAAATAGTTAGATTGTGACCTTCAAAATAATGAAAAAAAAAGTGTGTAAACTGGAGCAGGCTGCTGCAACCAATTTTTGAATTAGTTCGTTGGATGATCTTAACTTTTCCACCACATCTTCAAAAGGTGTCCTTAACTCTTTAACAAAAGCTAAGGTTGAAACTACAATAGCTGGCTTCTTAGTTGTTGTTTCACTTGTAATGTTACAAACCTGCATTACACAAAAAATTGCGTCCAAGAAAAATAATCAGTTATGCTATACTGTTTGTCTACTTGTACAGAACATGAATGAAACTGTTATGCATATGAGGCAGTCACATAAGTTCATTGTAGATATCAATAATGATATACAAACCACTGAGTTCTTTCTATAAATATCTCAGAATATTCAAAAAGCACATCCACATCTCCAATATGGTCAAACGTTAACAGTTCTTGGCTAAGCCAACAATCATATACCATTGTCTAAGCAAGTAGAAGTAGAAGACCGTGCTTGGAAATTACTAAGCACTACACATATAAGCTGACATAAGTATGATGCGGTAACAAACTAAAATTAATGCAGTGATAACAATCACATTCATTTGACCATGCCAAAGAAAACCCCGGGTTTATGGTTTAACTATTCTACCCCAATCCAAAAAACAAACAAAAAAACACCAACAACCAAATTATTTAGAGAAGAAAAGAAAAAGTTCGCCATCCATGCCACCTTAGCAAATGATCAACAATAACAAAGACTCTATGCATCATTTAACTCAAAATTTACATCACCGATCAAAGGGAATCCGTTACAGGACTTTTATCTTGGAAAAAGGGTAATGAGTCCATTGATGACTTTGTAAGGAGAAAACGTATACATAGGTGGAAGTAAAGACATCACACTAAATTGTATATAAACACATAGAGAAAGATTTAGTTTTGCAGCTCGCTTAGTTTCCTCAATCACAAATGATTTATAGTTCATGTTTGACAAATAAACTTTTACAACTTATTTATCGGGGGTATAAGAAGAGCCCACTTGATTAAATTCAGTTCATCCAGTTATAACTCCACTTAGTTATCTGGCTGACCAGCGGATTCATCTAGTAAAATTTTGAAAACAATCAGATACCGGCAGTACAGGTCCTAACATATCTAGTAAAGAACATAGTAAAAGAAAAAACGCCAGCAAATACAAAAGTTTAAGTATTAAACCTTAATTAACATGTTCTTCGAACATGACATTGTAGTTGCTGTGCGATTCCGTAAATTTGCGGCGGGTTTGAACTTCGAAACAACCTAGAAGACATCTTAACTTCTAAAATCTTTCACATACTGTGTTTCAGAGACAAACCATCAAGAACCCACAATAGATATGATTAAAGTTACTTCTGCGATAACTTTTAGTTTGTAAATAGATAGTCACAAAATTGGAAATGTTTAAGCAAGCGTATTTCATGGAAAACATACTATCGCAATGGGTATTTCGCAAGTAGGAACTCAAACAACAAACTGTAAGATGCCTACTGTGTCAACAAACTTGCAATGGTGGATAATTTAACAAAATTAAATAGAGAGATTGAGAAGTTATGGGATTTTTATAAAAATATGTGAAAATGTCCTATTTTGTTGAATGCGGTTAAGTATCAAGATTTCATACATGGATCATTAATTAACTTGATGATTGCAAACACATGAAGAGAGTTCTAGGGAAAGAGTAAAGATACAAAAATAAATATACCTGCACCACGCCCATTTCCTTCATAACTTTATCGAATATTGCATGCTTATTATCCAGCCATGGTGTTGCTACAATAGTTACAAAGAACTGAGCGGCATTAGTATCTTACCGCACATTAATTATCCATGGACAGTGTGAAAGGTCTATTATGCCTTTAAATGCAAATTAGAAAAAATAACCATTTCTCATATGTAAGCTCTTCGTCACAAATAAGAACCTGATTATAGAATGAACAGATAATGATAACAATATGAGACGGGGAGGAAATAAAAGAGAACTCCAGCGTTATAAGCTCCTAATCATATGATCCTAGAAGAAAACCGAATGAAATTTGTAGCAGACTATTGTTAATCAGTAATAAGAGTCACCTTTTGTAGAATTCATCCTCGAATTCCCTACCCTAAATAGACTTCCCACCATCGCCGTCTCCCGGGGGATCTCCAGTATGTATCATAAAGCCTCTGATAATTATCCAGAAGGAAGATTAGATTATCATAATAATAACCATTACTTTAGCCAGTGGTGAGGTTCTCCATAGTTTTTGAGCATTCTTCTGGGTACAGTTTAATGTGAATATCGCCAAGTATTGTGTGCGTAATCTGAATCAAAAGGCCAAAACATGGATTATATAACCAAAAGAAAGTACAAAGATTAT
This sequence comes from Papaver somniferum, assembly GCF_003573695.1. Classification (NCBI taxonomy): domain Eukaryota; kingdom Viridiplantae; phylum Streptophyta; class Magnoliopsida; order Ranunculales; family Papaveraceae; genus Papaver; species Papaver somniferum. The sequence goes on from NC_039365.1 coordinate 63,641,068, forward strand.
GACCACAGTAGTGTTTAAGACAACGGGAACCCACTACATTCTTAGGAAGATTATTACATCAATCCAATTTCAACCAGATATATCCTGCAAACATGTAAAACTGAAACAAAGTGAAAAGTTCATGAAACATCTTTTAAAAGACACATATATGAAGGTATTGAGTCCACAATAAAATTTTCGAGTATGGAATTACTCGCCGCCATTTTCTTGGTTGTACTAAAAATATTACCCGATGACAAATCAAAATCGGATAAAAGCCCAGTGAAAAAGAAAATCTAAGGAAATGAGATCACCTTTATGTTTTCGCAGTTTCAGCTGCCTCCGCAAGTTCATAAACATCATCAAAGTTTTCACAATTTGGTCTCATTTGGCCGTTCATAATTTCAACTAAATTTTAGTTATATGAGATTTTTTCTCTAACTGTGTCAGAAACTAAACAATTATCAACAAAAATTATACAAATTTAACCACATTATTATTCAATTATGTGCAAAAGTGGTGTACTTTCTTTAATTCAGATTAAAGATGAATGCAACAATGATGGGTATATCGATAATGTCGTCTGTACGTACTTATTTGATTCTTCGGTCGATAAGTGCACCTCCCTTTCTTCGATATTTGGTGCTCTTCAGGACAATGCATCAAGTAATTCTGAAATTTAAAATGCAACTAATAACGGATCAACTTAACAAAGAAACTCAATTTTCGATAGATTTTCCATAAAATCCGTAACTTTACACACAAACAGAGGATTAGATGAGCTCCAATGAAATGCATCTAATAATTCAGGAATTGAGATTCAATTGAAACTAAAGACTTATCAAAAGTCCGAACCTGAAATATTTTTTTCTGAAAAATCAAGTTAATGCATTTAATATTTTTGAATTGACCATCCCAAACTTCATCGTGAGATTCAGCACCACCAAGGGTTTCATATTATGTAGTTTATTGTACCTTTTTTGTGATGATGATTGATATTTCAAAAACCTTCAAAACAAAATGCAATCTTATACCCACTTCAAACCACCCATAAAAAGCCTAGCATTTTTAGGGGCCACTCAAAAGGAATTAGGGACCAATAATAAAAACAAAAAAGGTCACCCAAACCTAAGTTGAGTTCACCCCTTATTTTATTTTTTTCATAATGGCCAAATTGTCGTTCAATAATCGGAGGTTAAATAGGAATTCGGTAGTTAGTATATATTTAGTTAGTGTTACGAGAATTATTTGAGTTGTTTTTTTTTTTTTTTTTACATTTCCGAATTTTGGTGCTAACATAATCGGTAGTAAATTGTGTTAATTTAACTTCCGAATGTATATCGGCCCCAAAATGAGATTTTTCCAAAATCCTATAATTTTCGAACTTTGGTACTACCATAATCGGTAATAAATGGTGTTACTTTAACCTCCGAATATATTCAGTTTTCGAATTTTAGTACTATCATAATCGGTAGTTAATTTAACTTCCGAATGTGAATTGGCCCCAAAATGAGATTTTGTCAAAATCATAAAATTTTCGAACTTTGAGGGGCCATTTAAAATATTTCACTGTGGTACTTCCTGGTGAACCAACAATGTCCTTAATTTAAATGTCCTTCATTAATTAGGTGACAGCAACTCTCCAAAGCTTAACTATGAGAAAATAGATTGACTATAAGTAATTGCACATGGTTAGCAAGTTGCAACCTCCTGAATCCTTGATAAAAAAAACTTTATTTACTAAATAAACAGGGTATTTGATTTCCCTAAAATGGTTGCATCAAAAACCTGCTAATGGAGAGTAGTAAAATGACTCGTGCCGTTAGCGCTGAATGCTAGCTTCTCATCGTATTTGTTTGTACGCTTGTCCTGTTCAGTGTATAATTAATTTTTGATACTGGCTACTACAGGTATTGGATGGGACACTCCCGACATAAATTTTTTCAGGTATCATTTTACAAAATGGAAAGATGGTTTTATTTAAATGGTATAGAAAGCATGGAAAATCATCTTACAGGAATCATTCTACAGTAATTTTAACGGATTACACGGGGGAGCTCTTTGAGTTCTTTTTCCATACCGGACTCCTATATCCAAATCGAAAGGTTTGGGTCACCACTCACCATTCTCATGCACAGGGGACTACCCCACATTCATTTTTTTTCTTCTCTGCTTTCTTTAATATCCACCCACAGTGGTTGTCGTTTTCTAAAATGCGTATGTAGTTGGCTTGACACAATAATAATGGTAACTTCCTATATGAATCTAATTATGCATTATGGTAAGTACTGCCTACTGGTTTTAAAAGACAACCCATAACTGCACACTATATAGGAATGACAAAGACCAGATTCACCAATTATGCGTTATGCTTGAGAAACTTATTATAAACCGAAGTAATACACAAATTATTATGTACACGCTACGATTCAAGTTGGAATTCATCCATTGTATCAATGTTACAATGATGGCAAGAACCTAGGTATCATGCATAGGCTCACAACAGAAATAATAATAACTCAAGCGCGTAGGAAGTAGACATGAACCTAGCCTAACTAAAACATGCAAACATTGAACACAACCAACAGAAAAGAACAAAGTTCGGTAACAATTCACACTGTGACCAACTAAATTGCCTTAAAATGGTCGTGCGGAAATGCAAGACCCAAATGCTAACTAAGCAAATATAAGAGCTAAAACACCCAAGTGTTATAGTAACTCACAAACCACAGCCGCAGGAGTTTTGTTAATTCAACGTCAAAAATGATTCAAGCGCTGAAACACAAATCTCAGATTGAAAGTTAAGCCCAAAGCGGAATAAGGGAACTTCATAAACAAATATTTGGTCCTTTTTCTCTCTTGGAAATGTGGCGTCAACAGAGATTATAAGGAGATAAAGCATTCCATGGGGCACCATGTTCTAGCAGCATCCTTGCAACTTCCGCATGTTCAATTTTAGCCGTGTGTATGAGGGGATTTAAACCCTCTTCATTGAAGCAACATGCTCGCAGTTTCTGATAGGGAACTTAAGAAACCTTGTTCTTTGTCCGTGTGTACATATTTCATCATCAAACACGTGTATATAGGAAGATACGTGGAGAGCATGCGGACAAAGTCATCAAAACATGATGACACACACCCATAGCCAAGAAGCCCATCCCATCGACGTCGGATCCTTGCCCGAACAAATATAAGGGCAGAAGTTAAGATGTACCGAAAACACGATGTACTGCGGAGCACCAAATAACTCCCGAAGAGTTACTTTATATCATCCCCAAAAGAAGCCAAGATCAACGGTGGAGAGAAGGTGAACTGACATGGACGCGACAGGGGCAGAAGAAACTTGTCTGACACGAGCAGCGCCTCAACTGCCCGCATTAAACACTCTGAGCAGTGTACGTGTCGATCAGCCCGTGGAACGAACGAGGATGACTCTGCGTGATCAAGCAATGAACGAATACCTCCGCGTGATGGACACAAAGCACAAGAAGATAAGGTTCCAATGGACCTCAGAAATGGGTCCCACACTCTAACCCTATAAATACCCCCTCTCCACCAAGAGTGAGGGGATCGGGAAAAATTAGGGAGAGAAGGAGAGAGAAATATTGTGAGTGTAAGTTTGTCCTTTACAATATACAGACCTATGTAAACTCCAAAGTCACTCGACTATCTCTGTAACCATCAAGTAGATAGTGAAACAACAACCCCGTGGATGTAGGCCTTAGTGCTGAACCACGTAAATCCCAGTCTTATTTACATTTCAGCACTTATATTCGCCTAACGCTCCATGGGTTTTATTTTTATACTTCGTTTTCTTTATCTTCCCCTGCGTAAACGCCCCTCGCGATGTTATTGGATGAGGCTATGATAAACCCGAAGGTTTTGAGCCAAGGAATCAATACAATTGTATTATCCGTGTGAGTCTATACCTAGAGTGCGAACATTGTTTGTGAACATATCGATGCCTGCGTGAATTATGTGTTCACAATTTGGCGCTAGAAACAGGGACTTCGTCCCGGTAAAAGATTTATCTTATCCTGTGATTTCATATTAAATTAGCATATGATTGCTCTACTTCATTAGCTCTAACAGTATTTATCTTTTGTTAACTTTACCGTATTAAAAAACGCACCCGTTATCTTCGATAGCTCTGGCAGTATCTGTCGAAGCAATTTAAACTGGTTAAAAGATTTATTGCTTAGATCCATGGATTTCCATTTTTTAGATCTCGTACGGACCTGTCTTTCCGATGGGTTTTCGAAAATTTTCAAAAAGATCTACGTGCATTTTCAAGGGAATCCTTTCACATTTCCGCGTACCTTCAATGAACCCGCTTTTAAAAAAAAAAAATTCTTTGTGGCCCTCGGGCAGTTTTTTCCTGTCTTGGAGTAAGGAATTTCGTAAACTAACCCGATCCGCATGGACACTTCTGTTTCTCGCTGTTTGAAATTCCCTTGTGCAGAAAGAAAGCGACAAAAGGAACCACGATGGAAAAGATGCAGGAAGCTGGAAAATCCAAAGCCTCGTCAAAGGAAGCACCAAGGACAACCCCGGTCATCACCCGGAGCAACCAGAAAGGAGACAAAACCAAAATGACCAATCAGAGGCAGGATACTGCGGAAATCACTTCGCCTATGAACGCTAACTCCGTTGCGGCCGCGGCCCTCAGAGCAGCGGCAACAAAGTATAGTACGGAAGCGGCAGCCTCAAAGGCTGCGGAAGCCAGCAAAACTTTTGCTGCGAATCAATTTCACCAACCAAAAGAAAGGGTGGATGAATCCAGAACACACCAACCCATGCACCCTCCAACCTTCGGAATGCCATCAACAAACGAGCAGAATCAAACTGTGCGGCGGCTCTAACACCGCAGATGGGCACTCCGCCCGATTGGAAATGCCAACAATCGAAGCTGAACCTCCCCCACCTTTAGTGCAAACCATAGAAGAAGGCGGCACCATGGCCGTAGTAGCACGAGCTGGGACTCCCAATCAGGGGTCAAACCAATCACATCGATTGATGGCCGAGCTCGAAGAATTGAAGAAGAGCCAGAAGGTTTACGCAGATGTTGTAGCTCTGCTGGCCAGAGAAAACCAGGATTTAAAAGACCGGATTGCCCTAAGCACAAAAGCCAACACTCGATGAAGCAAATTCAAAGGCACCAGAACCAAACCGAGACCGAAGAGTCATCGTAGCAGCTAATGGAAACGCGGCTAAGGGAAGTAGCGCATCCGACCCGGATTATAACGACGGAGAGTCAGATCACGAGCAGAATAGCGTAGGGCACCACCGCGCGATGGAAGAGCTGCGTGATGAAATGATGGCAGAGATCAGGCAATTAAAAAGTAGACAAGGCGGGGGAAGGTTAGAAGAGGTCATGAGAGAGGCTAACTCCACGCCCCTACTCATCGCCTGGCCAACACCCCTATTCCACTGAAGTGCCCTGTCCCGACATTCGAATGCTATGACGGATCCAGTGATCCCGCTGCACATATTCGGTATTATAACCGTGTCTTAGATGGAGTCAAACGACGCCGTACTCTGTAGATACTTCCCATCAAGCCTGAAGGGATCGGCATTGTCTTGGTTTGATAATCTCCGCCAGACTCCATCCACTCCTACGACCAACTCGCAGAAAAGTTCTTAAGAACTTACATGTACAACAAGGCTGTTAACACCGGAATGGATAAGCTCTTTTCACTGGCAATTGGCTACAAGGAAACCACGAGGGAATACACTAACAGATGGCACAAGTCTGCCAAGCCATAGGAAGTGTGGACCCAGTGGTAAGTATCAACTGCTACAAGTGGGGATTAGACCGAATGAGTCCACTATTTGTTGAGATTCATGGAAGCGTGCCTAAGACAGAGGGAGATCTTCGAATAATTATTGAAAAGCACGCTCGTCTTGAAGAAATCCAGCGTGAAAACCCGAGGGCGTACCGCAGAGGTCTCACCGTACCAATTCAGCAGAACAAACCAATGGGGCCAAAAGGAATTGCTCAGTGGAACGGCCTCACGAAGACAGGAAGGAACGAAGGGATGAACGACGAAAGACGACCGAAAATTCGAAGATCAAGTTTACACGAAGCTCAATGCTAGCTATGCTCGGATCCTGCGAGAGATCAAAGGAAGGGAAAATGGAGTGGCCATGGTCTAAGGGAAAACAGCCCCCAGAACCGAGAAGTCTAAAGATTACTGTGAATATCACTGCTTCAACGGACACCAGACCGAAAAATGTAAAAACCTCAAAATAATGATCCAAAAATTATTGATGCTGGCGAGCTCAAACATTACATACGAAAGGATGTCGCCGAGGATAGATCCAAACGAACCAAGCCAGTCCAACTTCCAGAAGGGAACCGCACAATCAACACCATCTCGTGTTCTGAAGCCGCAGGGCCCTCACTTACAGCACAGATAGGAAAGAGGTTACGGAAGCAGTTCGAGACCGCTGCGAATTGTATAAGATCGATGGGATAGAGGTGGACGAGCACGAAGAGTGGATGGACTCACCTATTATTTCGATGCTGAAGATATCGAAGAAGATATGGAAGACCATAACGACCCCCTGGTCCTCACACTACCAGTGGCTGGATGTAACCTTAAAAAGATCCTCATAGACGGGGGAAGCTCAGTGAACGTTCTATTCTACGACGCATTCAAACGAATGAAGCTCCATGAAGAACAGCTGATGACCTCTTATTACACCATCTACGGATTCAATGGAGCCCCACAAGCCATTGGGAGACATCGTGTTGCAGTTAACGCCGGACCCATGAAAGTAGAAACACGATTCAGCGTGGTACGCCCCATCCCCCTACAACGCCATTATTGGACGAAAGTGGTACATAAACTCAAGGGAGTGGCGGCAACTACTACCAATATCTCAGATTCCCTACACCTGAGGGAGTAATGGAAATCAAGGGAGATCGGGTCTCTGCAAGAGAGTGCCAAGCCACTCAGGATCGTATCAACAACGAACAAGAAGAGCAGCGAAAAACCCGAAGAATTAAAAATAAAGAAGCCGCGAAAGAGAAGGCCATAGACCTGTTCCTCAAGGAAACTACAGGAAGGGGTTTGACAAAATGATAATGTCCTAAACACAGAGACAAGTACTTCAGCAGCCAACGAAGGACAGAAACATACCAAATAGCAATCAAAGAACGTCCCAGTCTCGGGGACCGAAGCCGGGTTCACGCCAGTAGAGCCCGTAAAAGAAATCAACATAGGAACGGAAGAAAACCCGAAGATGATCAAAGTAGGGACCATAATGGACGAAAAAGAGAAGATTCTCTAACCAAATTACTTAAAGAATACGCGGATGTATTCGCCTGGAAATAGGAGATATGCCGGGATTGACCCAAAGTAATCCAACACGAGCTACGCATCAAACCAGGCACACCCCTTCAGGCAGAAAATAGAAAAGTTGCACCGGAGTATCATAAGGCTGGAAAAAGAACTTCGGAAACTACTAGACGCAGGTTTCATCAAGGAAGTCAAGTACCCTACATGGATCTCCAACATGGTCGTCGTTCCTAAGAAAAATGGAGGGGTTAGGATATGCATCGATTTTACTAACCTCAACAAGGCATGTCCAAAGGACAGCTATCCCCTGCCAAGCATAGATCAGCTGGTAGAAGCGTAGAAGGATATGAAGAACTGTCATTCATGGATGGACATTCTGGCTACAACCAAGTAGCCCTGGCAGAAGAAGATCAGCCACACACAGCGTTCTACACCCCCATGGCCTTTATTGCTACACTAGAATGCCCTTCGGACTTCGAAACGCAGGGGCAACATACCAAAGAATGGTCGATGCTATCTTCAGGCCATGGATTGGTAGTACCTTAGAAGTTACGTTGACGATATGCTCGTCAAAAGTAAGCTGCGCAAAATCACCACCAGGATCTGAGAGATATCTTCGAAGCAATGAGAAATCACATGAAAGTGAATCCAGAGAAATGTACTTTCGGTGTCACCTCGGGGAAATTCCTCGGGTATCTGGTAACAAAAAGGGGCATTGAGGTAGACCCAGTAAGATTCAGGCCATAGTAGAAATGCCATCCCCGAAGAATTTAAAAGAAGTGCAGAAACTCAATGGGTCCATCGCAGCCTTGGGCAGATTTATTGCCCGATCCTCGGACAAATGCAAACATTTCTTCAATATTCTCAAAAAAGGGAGTAAGTTTGAATGGACCGCAGAATGCGAAGAAGCCTTCCAAAAAATCAAAGAACACCTAGCTTCAATTCCGATCCTGCAGAAGCCGGATCCTGATGAGGTTTTGGCATTATACATAGCAGCAACAGAAGACGCAGTCAGCGCAGTGTTGGTCAAAACCAATACGAAGATAGAACAGCCTATCTATTACGTCAGTAAGACCCTCAATTCTGCGGAAAGGAACTACACAAAGATCGAACACTTATCCTAGCATTGGTATGGGCTACTCAAAAGCTGAGAACCTACTTCCTAACTCACTTCATCCGGGTCCCATGCAAAGCACCACTGGAAGCAGTCCTCAAAAGCGCGGGAAAAGTGGGCAGAATAGCCAAGTGGAACACCCACCTGGACCAATTCAACATCATTCATGAAATTCAACATTCTCGAAAATCCCAAGTTTTGGCGGATTTCTTAGCAGACCTCCCCCTGGACAACGACGAAGAGATTAAGGGAATACCAGAAGCCGAGGAAGAAAGCAAGATCCAATGGATATCCTCGAACCCGCGAGTCAAAGACAATGGGAAGTCTTCGTCGATGGTTCCAAAAATAAGGAAGGAGCAGGAATAGGCATTGTCATCACCACCCCAACCGGAGAAAGGATTGTACAGGCACTCAGGTTAGAATTCAAAGAGCATACCAACAACATCGTCGAATACGAGGCAGTCGTACATGCCCTCCGTGTAATAATAGAATGGGGGTAACCGATGTAAGACTGACAAGTGATTCGCAGCTTGTCATACGAAAATAGGGCTCGAGTACAATGTGTACGATGACACCCTCTCAGCTTACATGGCCTTGGTCCAAACATTGGCATCACAAATTCCGAACATCAAGTTCCGGCACTTATGCAGAAGGATCTCAGGCACGCGGATGCCCTAGCATATATATCATCCATGCTGAAGGATAAAAGCGTCGAAGCTATTAAAATAACAAGGGTATACGAGCCTTCGATTGCATCTCAATTCTCCTTCGCTACCAATCAAGATACAGTGGAAGAAAATATCGAAGACCAGGTAGGAGAAGACATCCATAACGATTTTGACGAAGAAGATATCCTGTCAAGAGCAAATCAAGACGAAGACTTCAGCAACGAAGATGATTGGAGAATGGTGATCCATGCGTTTCTCGAAAAGGGAAGCTACCCGCGGACATAAACAAGCTAGGAAAATACTCTCCAAAGTAGGAAGATATGATCTTCGGGATGGGGTCCTGTACAAGAAATCCTTCCTCGGACCGTTACTACGTTGCTTATCCCGGAAAGAGGGGCATCGAATTCTAAACGACATCCATTATGGTGACGCAGGGAATCATAGCGGCATGAGATCACTAGCCGACAAAGCAAAAACGCAAGGATATTACTGGCCCACAATGATACAGGATGCCGCAAGATGTCCCGACGGTGTGAAGAATGTCAGCGCTTCGCCAAAAAGATACACGCGCCGGCAACAATGTTAAATTCTGTAGATAGCCCGTGGCCATTTGCAAATGGGGCATAGATATCGTCGGGCCTTTCGTCGAAGGATCAGGGAAAAGACGATTTTTGATAGTAGCCACGGACTACTTCAGTAAATGGGTGGAAGCTAAAGCCTTAGCCAGGATCAGAGACGTGGATGTGTTTACTTTCATATTCCAGAACATCATTTGCAGGTTCGGCATACCAGCAGAAATCGTGTCCGATAATGGTAAGCAATTACAGGGGAAAAACATAGACATGCTCTTCGATACTTTCAAAATAAGGAAGAACAAATCCACCCCCATATACCCTCAAAGCAATGGACAGCGGAAGCCACTAACAAGACCCTCGCCCTTATCCTCAAAAAACAATTAGACGAACATAAGGGGCGATGGTGTGAACAGTTGCACAATGTGTTATGGGCATACAGAACAACACGAAGATCTGCCACTGGGGAATCCCCGTTTCTCCTCACTTATGGAGCTGAAGCAGTCATCCCAACAGAGATCCTCATGCCAACCACAAAGACCGAAGCATGGGAGAAAAATCTCACAACAGACATGATGTTAGAGAGATTGGACGATCTAGAAGGAAGAAGGGAAGCAGCATTGCAGAAGATGGAAAATTATCAACGAAGACTAGCAAGGGAGTACAACAAAAAGGTAAAGCTTCGAAATTTTGTAGAGGGGCAGTATGTGTTGAGAACAATCCCACAGTATCAACGAGAAAAGAGATGGGGAAAGTTAGCACCTACGTGGGGAGGACCTTTTAAATACACGACATTGCGGGAAACGGTTCCTACTACCTTCGCAATCTGAAAGGCGAGGTCCTCCGGCATCCTTGGAATGCTAAGTGGCTTAAACCATATTACCCATAGGAGCAACGCAGCTTTGCATCTGCGTGAAGAAGACCAGAAGAAGAAGGCAGCGTGACCGCTCTACATGTTTCTATCTCTGGACGAGGAATTGCAGGCCTCAACCTATCAATCAAACAAGCTTTCTAAAATTCAAGTAAACAAAACCTATCAACAATATTGGGGAAAGTAGTTAATCTACAATCTCTCAGGGCTCCCCCATCAGTGTCCATAAGTGTAAGACCAGGGGGAAGGCACCCAGCAGAAAGAGATACCCAACCAATCTTAAGGCAACGGGTCGACGGAATGGGTGTATGTAAATATTTTAACCCCATATCCTAGAACGTTGCCTCGGCCCCCACCGTCTGGGAATCCTCTGGCCAAGGGTTCGCCAGCGGGGTGACAGGTCTCAAGACGATCACGAAGGTACCTCCCTTCGGTATCGCACCCAAACACTTAAAAAACTCTTCTTTTGTTTTTAGTGTCTTCCTCACAATGCTTAAAATAAACAACAAACTGATATTGCAGGTATATCAAAAAAATGATCCATTTCATAAAGGTTGGTTACAAAAAGCGGCAAGGCCAATACAAGGAATACACATCAAAAATATTCTTTTTACAAAATACTAGCAAAATCTAACGGAAGGATAATGATGCCGCGGTCTCTACTTAGATGATGCGCCCCATCAGCAGGGTTGTTCCGAAGAGTTGAAGGGACGCTCCCACCAGATGAGGGTCCCGAGGAGCCAGGCAAGGAGCAGGTACTGGACGACGCGGATAGCTCTTCACGAGGCCATGCTCGGTCTTAAGGCCAAGCTCAATCTTCTCCAGCATCTTGTTTGTCTCCTCAGCCAATTGACACCGAGCCTTATGCATAATAACTGTCGTCCGCTGTGGGCTTGGGATAACAACGAAGATAGACGATTCACTTCTTTAGAAGCAGCACCAACGGCCTCCTCGCGGGATGCCGCCAAACTCTTAAAATGATTAGTCTGTTCTTCCTGCTGCGCTAAGGAAGATTGAGCCTTTTCAAATTTTCATTTGCAACGCGGAGTTGTCCCTCGAGCTCTGAAAAAGACAACACAAGGGAGTTAGCACAGAAAAGACAATCACACTCGATGAAATAGGGTTATACCTTCGACACAAGCCGAAGCCTCTTCATACTCATTAACAACCGCATCTCGCGCTTCATCAAGATGGTCATATTCCGCGGATAATTTCTTATAATCTAGTTGAAGGGTTGGTTGGTGAGAGTAAATTGACTGGCATCTAATTCTACCTGCTTCATCAAATCCATGTGACGAAGGTGGTTGACTTCGTTGTTTATCTCTGATACCCTTTGCTAAGTCTGTACATACATACTTCGAGATTTCTCTCAGACTCAGCCTGGCGGGCTATTTCAGCGCGAGACGCAGCAAGGGCTTTGCTTAGCCCCAACTTCGGCTCTGGCATCGTCCCTTTCTCTGGTAAGACAACATGCTCTCCTTAACTCCCGGAAAAGGAAGGGAGCGAGCCTTTCGTAATTCCTCTTCCAGAAGATGTATCCTAGACTCCAACAATGAAGTGCGCTCACGGGATTCCCGCAGATTCTCACGTGTCCACAGCAGCGTACCATTGAACAAAGTACGGTCATGGTTATACAGATTCTGCATATCAACCATTTGAACATGCCTTGCGCGCCATCCCTCAGCCCGAGCGTCCCACTTTTTGGCTTCGCTCTTAATTTTCTCGACCAGCTCTTTGATACGAGATTTTTGCCGTGCCCTTTCGTTTCGAAGCCATATCAGCTCGGGGACGCCACCCACTGGAGATAGGGTGGGGAGACTCAGACAGAAAACTAAGTAGTATGGAGGAATTACGAACTGCGGGGTAAAAGAGGAAAAAGAACCAAACCTGTGAAAGCTGAAACTTGGCCGCGAGTTTGCTCTAACTCAGCGCGAACGGCAGCAAGCTCTGAACGAAGACCAGCCTCCGCTTCACCCAGCCTTTTTTTCTCTTAAGGCTTTTCTTCAGTTCTTCTATTTCCACCTCAGCCGCAGATAATTCCTTTTCTCTGTGACGAAGCTTAGCCTCCATCTTCAAAGATTTCGCTTAAAGATTGATACATCACATGGTTACAATGCTCACTCCTCATCATCTACACATCAAACGACAAACATTATTACACCGAAGGATTCAATGTCACGAAGAGATATGTACGAAGACTTACCTCCAAGACACGCTGCTGGGATAACCATATTGGTACCCATCGGATATGTCCATAATGTCCGCAACAGAAGTGGGAGGCTCTGATACGAGGGTAGCTTCGGGAACACTCAAGCTTTTCCCCCACATCTCAGATACGCGCGCCTCGGAAGAAAGTTCCATCATCCGACGGGTATAAGCATCGGAGTCCTTCTCACCAGCAACCACCGGGGCAGGATGGGGGACAAACAGCAGACCCTTTTTCTTGAGCCAATCCATTATGGCATCTCACCCTCAAACGTCAGCGAATGAGGGAAATCCTCGACAGGCGAGTCAACCACAGACTTTTCCTTTGATGATATTGCCCCATCGGCACAAGTTTCGGCATCAACATGCGCATTGCGGTCATCCGTGCCCTCAATCTGAACAACAGCGTCTTCCTTACCAGAACCCCCGAGCACATCCCAATCATCATTGGGGGAAAGCAAAGAAAAATCTTCAGGAAAATCGAGAGCATTGTCAAAGGAGAACTCTTGAGAAGTGGTGGGGAGAGTTTCCGCAGCCTCACCAGCAGGAGCAGACATATCAGCGATAACACTGCCATAAACCACCACGGTATTATTTCTCACTACAACACCATCACAACCCGCACCAATCTCTTCCTCGACATTAGGTGGGGAAGTATCAGTGCGTTCTTCCCCATCAGACATTTCCTCATCCTCGGAAAACTATTCGTTCACCGGACTGGTAACTTCTTCATGAACCTCAGCCTCACCCGTCACAATGGTAGAAGACTGCTTCGGCCCAATCTTTTTCTTCTTCGACACCTGCAAACCAACACACGTTCCACAAAAAGAGTTATTTTTTTACACAGTTTGATTTTCAAAAAAGGAGGGGCGCGGCCAGAATCTGCAAAAACCATACCTTGGCAGTAGTGGCACTCTTCGGTGGAAGTATAACACCAGAACCTTCCTCCTCGTCTCCTTCAACGACGTCGAGGGCATAAGGAAATTTCATGCCTTCGAAATTTAAACGCCAGGGACAGAAATCTCCATAACGAGCAGGAGGAGATTCACGTGGCCTGCTGCTCTCAGAAGGACGCCAACCGCGCGGACCGGGAATCAAACCGTACGCCCAAGGACCACCAATTTCAATAAAAGTGGCGTGCCACTCATAATCATGGTCACGCTTGATCCTTTCACGCGCGGGAAAAAAGTTACCGCTGACTAGACCCCTCGGTGCCTGGAACATACTTCAGTTTGGCATCGCTCACCTCACTTAACAGACGAATTTCGCCCCGAGGAGCAGCGAGGTTCCGAAGGCTAACACTCCACGGTTTACGGTTCCTACTATTGACATAATCACCAAAGGAGTTGTTGAAGTTTTCAGGAGTATACCATTCCCACTCAGCGGGATTTGGAACGTAACACGTCATCGTCGTCTCCCCCTTACTCCGCAGATAACATTTCCTCAGTGCACGGAGATAATTCCCTGATAATTGCGACACGGAACGACTGTGAGTATTGGTGGAAGAACCTTCACGACCAGCCAGCACATCGTAATAAAATGAATCACCAGACTTGTACAACGGCAGCATAAGACCCGCCTCGAAGGCTCCAACCGTAGTCAACAGGTGAAACTCATCAAACTGATACTTCGAGATGAGCTCGTAAGTAATATCATCCTCAGGGGCATAGAAACGAACCTCGAAGGCTTGAAGCTCATGCTTTTTCTTGAAAACTTCAAGGTCAATGTGCTTGAACGTGACTTTCTTCTTGCTGACCGAAACGTTGCGTATCCTCTTCCGCGGGATCGGACGAACCAACAAAAGCCTCGGAAGCTCTTCTTTTCAAAGAAGGATTCTTAAACGATTCAGCCCTCGGGACACCACCTTTGGAGTTCTTCCCTTTGAAATAAAGTACTGGAGGCGGCGGCAGAGGGTGCTGCACAGGCACTACAGAACGAAGAGGAGGAACATCGAAGGCGCCACCACGATGAGGTGTCTGCGTACACCTAGAGTCATCACGAGGACGAGAAACCGCACGATCGGCATTGTATCGAGACCCGGAAGGATTTTTCGAGGGATCCCCTTTCCTAGGAGGAGAGGCCTTCTAGTGAGATATGTATCAGACTCTCTGTGTGGAGGGGATCTCGGTAGACTAGAAGCCGTAGTTTGATAAGGAAGCCGCGGACGGTCAGACATGGATGCGAAGAGGTACAACAAAAACAATTTAGAAGAAAACACGAGGGCATCACCAAAGATACAACAAAATTACCAGTCCATCTCAACACAGCAGAGAAACCCTAAAACTAGCATACATGCTTGAATCCCCTAAAACCCTAAACTTAAAAGTCCAACCAATACAAGTAAAACAATGGCCTCCGTGACTTGATACGAAGAACAGGGGCAAACTAGCATACATGCATCAAAAGATGTTCTTCATCACAAACAAGGGACGACAGCAGCAGAAGTGGGAGGCTCCGATACGATCAACAGCAGAAAATTTACAATCAACACTACTTAAAACAACAGAAACAAAGAAAAGAAACCTTACCACCACAAACGAAATCCCGAAAGAAGACAGCAAATCAGAAACAAAGAAGAAACGAGCGTGATAAATGCTAAGACAGATAATTTAATGGTTGAAGAACATAGAATGAAGACTGACAGGGAGAATGAAATTAATTTTTCTCCCCTCCTTAATATACTCGAAAGAAAGAAAAGCTAATGGAGGAATGGGAAACGTGCCCATTAAATGAGCAGTTAATACACGAATAAGAAACATGCCCAAGTATATAGGAGAAGTTATTAGGAGAGAGAAAGAATATGTAACGACTGTTTTCTTCAATGCTCCCACTAAACACTCAAGCCCGAAGAAAATGGGCAAATTGTGTGTACATATTTCATCATCAAACACGTGTATATAGGAAGATACGTGGAGAGCATGCGGACAAAGTCATCAAAACATGATGACACACACCCATAGCCAAGAAGCCCATCCCATCGACGTCGGATCCTTGCCCGAACAAATATAAGGGCAGAAGTTAAGATGTACCGAAAACACGATGTACTGCGGAGCACCAAATAACTCCCGAAGAGTTACTTTATATCATCCCCAAAAGAAGCCAAGATCAACGGTGGAGAGAAGGTGAACTGACATGGACGCGACAGGGGCAGAAGATACTTGTCTGACACGAGCAGCGCCTCAACTACCCGCATTAAACACTCTGAGCAGTGTACGTGTCGATCAGCCCGTGGAACGAACGAGGATGACTCTGCGTGATCAAGCAATGAACGAATACCTCCGCGTGATGGACACAAAGCACAAGAAGATAAGGTTCCAATGGACCTCAGAAATGGGTCCCACACTCTAACCCTATAAATACCCCCTCTCCACCAAGAGTGAGGGGATCGGGAAAAATTAGGGAGAGAAGGAGAGAGAAATATTGTGAGTGTAAGTTTGTCCTTTACAATATACAGACCTATGTAAACTCCAAAGTCACTCGACTATCTCTGTAACCATCAAGTAGATAGTGAAACAACAACCTCGTGGATGTAGGCCTTAGTGCTGAACCACGTAAATCCCAGTCTTATTTACATTTCAGCACTTATATTCGCCTAACGCTCCATGGGTTTTATTTTTATACTTCGTTTTCTTTATCTTCCCCTGCGTAAACGCCCCTCGCGATGTTATTGGATGAGGCTATGATAAACCCGAAGGTTTTGAGCCAAGGAATCAATACAATTGTATTATCCGTGTGAGTCTGTACCTAGAGTGCGAACATTGTTTGTGAACATATCGATGCCTGCGTGATTTATGTGTTCACAATTTGGCGCTAGAAACAGGGACTTCGTCCCGGTAAAAGATTTATCTTATCCTGTGATTTCATATTAAATTAGCATATGATTGCTCTACTTCATTAGATCTAACAGTATTTATCTTTTGTTAACTTTACCGTATTAAAAAACGCACCCGTTATCTTCGATAGCTCTGGCAGTATCTGTCGAAGCAATTTAAACTGGTTAAAAGATTTATTGCTTAGATCCATGGATTTCCATTTTTTAGATCTCGTACGGACCTGTCTTTCCGATGGGTTTTCGAAAATTTTCAAAAAGATCTACGTGCATTTTCAAGGGAATCCTTTCACATTTCCGCGTACCTTCAATGAACCCGCTTTTAAAAAAAAAAAAAATTCTTTGTGGCCCTCGGGCAGTTTTTTCCTGTCTTGGAGTAAGGAATTTCGTAAACTAACCCGATCCGCATGGACACTTCTGTTTCTCGCTGTTTGAAATTCCCTTGTGCAGAAAGAAAGCGACAAAAGGAACCACGATGGAAAAGATGCAGGAAGCTGGAAAATCCAAAGCCTCGTCAAAGGAAGCACCAAGGACAACCCCGGTCATCACCCGGAGCAACCAGAAAGGAGACAAAACCAAAATGACCAATCAGAGGCAGGATACTGCGGAAATCACTTCGCCTATGAACGCTAACTCCGTTGCGGCCGCGGCCCTCAGAGCAGCGGCAACAAAGTATAGTACGGAAGCGGCAGCCTTAAAGGCTGCGGAAGCCAGCAAAACTTTTGCTGCGAATCAATTTCACCAACCAAAAGAAAGGGTGGATGAATCCAGAACACACCAACCCATGCACCCTCCAACCTTCGGAATGCCATCAACAAACGAGCAGAATCAAACTGTGTCGGCGGCTCTAACACCGCAGATGGGCACTCGTCCCGATTTGGAAATTCCAACAATCGAAGCTGAACCTCCCCCACCTTTAGTGCAAACCATAGAAGAAGGCCGCACCATGGACGTAGTAGCACGAGCTGGGACTCCCAATCAGGGGTCAAACCAATCACATCGATTGATGGCCGAGCTCGAAGAATTGAAGAAGAGCCAGAAGGTTTACGCAGATGTTGTAGCTCTGCTGGCCAGAGAAAACCAGGATTTAAAAGACCGGATTGCCCTAAGCACAAAGACAAGCCAACAACTCGATGAAGCAAATTCAAAGGCACCAGAACCAAACCGAGACCGAAGAGTCATCGTAGCAGCTAATGAAAACGCGGCTAAGGGAAGTAGCGCATCCGACCCGGATTATAACGACGGAGAGTCAGGCTATCACGAGCAGAATAGCGTAGGGCACCACCGCGCGATGGAAGAGCTGCGTGATGAAATGATGGCAGAGATCAGGCAATTAAAAAGTAGACAAGGCGTGGGAAGGTTAGAAGAGGTCATGAGAGAGGCTAACTCCACGCCCCTTACTCATCGCCTGGCCAACACCCCTATTCCACTGAAGTGCCCTGTCCCGACATTCGAATGCTATGACGGATCCAGTGATCCCGCTGCACATATTCGGTATTATAACCGTGTCTTAGATAGATGGAGTCAGAACGACGCCGTACTCTGTAGATACTTCCCATCAAGCCTGAAGGGATCGGCATTGTCTTGGTTTGATAATCTATCGCCAGACTCCATCAACTCCTACGACCAACTCGCAGAAGTAGGCCTCGTCTGGACCCTCACTTTCATTTCTAGGCCACTTTTTTTATTTCTTGCAAAACTAGGCAAGTTAAACGGATTCCATCCACTTTAACCATCTCGGTCAATTTATCGCGTTGGCTTGTCAATATCTCGCCAAAATATTATATAGGGAGATCTCATACATGTGGTAAGATTACTTAAATGTCCTTCACACGTGTGTGTCAGTCACACACGTTTAGATGTCCACCTATCTCGATAAGATCTCCACGTGTTGCTATCTGAGAGCCAAATCTAAGTAACACGAAATCTCGAGGATGAATTGAACGGCCAAGATAGTTCTTCATTGTTATTATCGACAGCGCGAGAAGGTGTAAGGAATAACAGAAGATTCTTGGATTGAGAAATCGATTCATTTAGTTTCTTCTTCTCTTTTGTTCTTCAGAGAGGGTTCTTCAGAGAGGGTTTTTAGATAAATCAGTGAAACAGTGTTTTGTTAGTTGAGATTCGAAGAACAAATTGAACATTTCCTGCCGGTGAAGATGACGAGAAGGAAGAAGCGTTCTACAGAGAGGTAACAAAAAACACTAATATGTTTTTTGAGGTTTCTCTGTTGATTTTAACGTTTCAGTGATGAACTTATTATGGGTTTTGTTTGTAAGGTTGATTTATTTGGGTTTGTCGAATTTCTAGGGTTTTCTTTGTTTATAGAATTTTTATGAAGTTCGAATTTGTTCTGCTGATAATGAAGTTCTACTGATAAATTTCTAGGGTTTCTTAATTTCAAAATTGGGTTCTGCTGATAATGATTAACTGAAATTCATTTCTAGGGTTTTTTATGGTTTGTGTGATAATTGATTTCTAGGGTTTTTATGGTTCTAGAATTTGTCTGAGATGGGTTTTCCATAAATTTGTCTGATATATATTTTGTGGTTCTTAATTGTAGAAAGCAAGTGGTTAAAGTGGTTAAAGAGGTTCAACAGGACATATTTCCAACCAGAAATATTAAGGTGAAGGATCTAATCAACACTGCTATGTGTTTTGAGTTTAAGGGTACTGCAAGTGAGAGAAGTGATGGTGATAATGTTGATAATGATGCTGCAAGTGATGGTGATAATGTTGATATTGAATAATCTTCTCAATAAAACTAGGGTTTCTGTATTGCATAATGTCTTATGCATCTGCATAACTAGTTATGCACATTGTTCTGTACTGCATAATGTCTTATGCATCTGCATAACTAGTTATGCACATTGTTCTGTACTGCATAATGTCTTACGCATCTGCATAACTGGTTATGCACATTTTCTTTATACTGCATAACTAGTTATGCACATTTTTTTTGTACTACATAACTAGTTATGCATCTGCATAACTGGTTATGCACATTTATTTTTGTGCCACATAACAAGTTATGCATCTGCATAACTGGTTATGCACATTTTTTTGTACTGCATAACTTGTTATGCACATTTTCTTTGTACTGCATAACTAGTTATGCATTTTTTTTTTTACTGCATAACTTGTTATCCACATTTATTTTTGTACTGCATAACTTGTTATCCACATTTATTTTTCGTTAACTGAAAGTGAAAGTATCAAAGGAAGAAGATAAGAGTGCCACGTAAGCGGTGTCACGTGGGCCTTGCCACGTACGCACTGGGTGATGACGTATAAAGAGTCATAGTAGCTGGTTGGGTCGAAATAACCGATTCAAAGGACTTTTAGGTCTTTTTAAGTGCACCTAACGGTGCTAACTTTCCATCCATCACTTTTGGTCAAAACTTGCCTAGTCTAGCAATAAATAAAAAAAGTGACCTAAAAATGAAAAGTACCAAAAAAACGGACATATTTTTGTGAAAAGCCCTAAAATCAAAGATTCGAGATTTAAAAATACATTAATCACTATTTTGGAGTTCATTCCTTCGTACTTTTTTTTTTCCGAGACAGTTAAATCTTATACTACCATGACCGAACGACCACCCCCCAACAATGACTTCTTAATGAAGGAATTAATAAACACTTCTGTGCACATCCAAAGCAGGTGTCAAGTTCAGTCCTTCATACTGTAGACCACATCTTTATTCATTGCAATGTAGTTCGAAAAATTTGGGATTACTTCTTCATCTGTGCCAATAGACGAACATTCTGTGCCCGGTACAGTCAAGAAGTATTAAGTAGTTGGAAGAACAAACATTTCATGGATGTAAACAGCTTTGTCAAAGACTTCCTGCGGCAGTCATGTGGGGTATTTGGAAGGCAAGAAACGCCATATTTTTTTCAAGTAAACTTTTCAGGGAGCAAGAAGTTGTCAGAGATATCAAAATCGATTGCTTTTACTGGGCGAGAAGTAAGTTCTGTTTTGAAGGATTGGACACTTTTTCTATATTCTCACTGATGTTCCTTCTTTGTGGGTTCTTTTGAGCTCTTTATTTTTGTTTGAACTATGTATTTCCGTTTTGTAAGCTTGTTCAAGCTTGGTCGTCTATCTGGGGGAGTTTTTTTGGATTGTTTGTATTCTTTTTTCACAAAATTGGTTAAAAAAACCAAAACCAACAATTCCTGGGTGAAAAAGACATTTAGATTTTGATACTGTTTAAATGGACAAAAATGTAAAAATAGCCAGGATGCATCCAGTTTCATCCTTATTATTTTTTAAGTTTAAGTCAGGATGAATCCAGTTTCATCCTTGCTTTTTTTTTTGTGTCCATTTTATCCATACTAATTTTTACTCGTCCATTTGAACCATGTTTAAAAATATTTGGACAAATGAACCATTTTTCGTTCTTTTTTCTCCTTTCTATAAAATTCTTTCTTTACCGAGCAAAAACAAAAACAAAATAAATCTATGGATAAAACTTGTAAATCTCGTACCTGCTTCTTTTTCTAAAAATAAATCTATGGATAAAACTTGTAAATCTCGTACCTGCTTCTTTTTCTAAAGAAGCTAAGATGTCATCTTATAACGCTCCATCAGTTCGTCCATCCAATCTCACCCCCTAGCCCTTGTACTTGAGGAACAATTGTGCAAATTGAGATTTCCGAATAATATTGAGCAGTGTTCACGCCTAAGCTCCACGGTGAAATGACAAATCAACAAAAGTAGCTGATACACACAATTAAAATGGCAAAAAATTTCACATTGTACACTGGCTAAAATAAAAAAATAGATCAACAGATTGCACTTCTAAAATGATCTATGAATTGATACCTCTTTGCTAGCAATATATATTATAAAAATCTTTCAAAATTTTATCAAACACTGCAGTGCACAAATAGTCACTTAATAATGGTATTATGCTACATCTCTATAAGCAAAAACCCAAGTTCACTTACCAAATGAACCCAAAACTAACGAAAACAAACGAATGAGGGTTAGAGAAACAAAAACATCTACACTAACACATACAATTAAACAAATACATTGAGGGTTAGTTAATATGGCAAACCTGATTAAATCATCATTGAAGGTTAACAAAAACTAATAAAATGGTGAAAATGTACAAAATCGTACATGAGTCAGAGACTCATAGGAACCTCATACATACCTGCAAAAGAAAGAAGAACGACAACGCATATTACTTCTTTCCGTCGAGATGGATCGATGATGTACTCGTGTGGGAATGAGGAATAATGAGTGGTTTATATACTCAAACATTTGATTGAGCGTTTCAAAAACCATAAGAGTTGATTCCTAATGAATGAGGAATAATGAGTGGTTAATGGCGCTTTGAATATGATTTTTGGTTCGTAACGGTAAATAAATGTATGCTTGAATTTCTAAAAGCCGTCAGATTATGGTTTAAAAGAGGGCTTGATTCTCAACCACGATTTATGTTTTTCAGTCTGAGAAGAATAAGAGCCGTCGATGGCTCTAAATGGCATTTTTACAACCGTCAGATGGTTACAAAATCATTTGTTTTGTAAGAATGATTTACTAATACATGGTTCTTATATATATATATATGCATGGATCTGTGACCACTTCCCTATTCTGAAGCTGGCCGGAGAGAACCCGGAGTGGCGCAAAGGTACTCCTAGAGGAACAAAGTATATCTTCGAAGACAACCGTTCTAGATCAAAAGAACAGCAGTTGATTCGCATGAGGGAGATTTTGGACCAAATGAAGGCCCCGGATGTATGCTTTGATCCATACAAGGAAGACCGAGATAGTGGGCATATAAATGTTCGGTCGGACTTGTCCCTTTATTTTGGACCATTGTGGCACCCCACAGGATATGTGATGTACAACCCCTCTAGGGTGACGCGACAACACTGGTATATACAACATCAACCAATGGATGAGTTCGGGGATTACTACTAATTGGAGTAGGAGTTGTGCTCTTCTAGTGGTGACAATCTGACGATAGTTCACTCAGGCCCACTTAATGTTCTTGATAACTGGGATAAGAGGACTGATTTCATTATCAACACTGGTAGACCTGTCACTAGAGGTGATGAAAATTCTCCAGGCTATATTAGTTGGTATAGGAAGGTATCCCATCCTTTGGTTATCCATGAAGTTAAATCAAAGACTACTTCGGCGGGGGTCCAGTTATAAATGTATCATCAAAGACAAACCAAATGATTATGATAGACTGGTACGTATTCTTATAACACTTTTGATGTTATGGTTATAAGTCTTATGTGATAACCGTTTGATGCTATGTCATCATGTATAAAAATAGGTGAATAGGTTCAAGCGTGTTTCCAACATGTTAACTGCATGCATGAGGAGCGGAGATCTCGTGCCAGTTGAGAAGATAAAAAAGGCTAGAGACCTAGTTGATAATATGGATAATGAAGATTATGCAGCAGAATTTGGGGTGAAATCCACGAAGAAGCATACAGATAAGATGGCAGTATCAAAGACAGGTAAAACAACTCGAGCTTCTACGAGCGCTCCAACTGAAGGTGCTGAAGCTGCAGGTTCTCAAACTCGTGCTCGTGCAGGACTTGGAGGTAGTCACGGTCGTAAAGTCAGATCAAAGAATAAATGAATGACAAACTTACGTTTTATTGTATTTATAGTTTGGGTTTTGTATTATGTCGTTTTTAAGGTTTGGATCGGATTTTAAGTTCTTAAATCACGTTATGGTTTGTGAATGGTTAGTTTGATGGATTATGAATGGTTAGTTTTATGGATTATGAATGGTGTATGAATTTATCAATGGTTTCTGAATTTTGAAGCACAATCGGGAGACTTATTAATTTAAATATCTTCCGAATGTGGAAAACAATATATTCGGGAGCCATAAAATTGAAATTAATACCGAATATAGTTGTTGAGAATTTCGAAATTCCAAGGATTATGGTCGTTCCAAAATGCCAAAACCTAAGGATTTTGGCAGGTTTGGATTGTTGAGCCACTTTACATTCGGAAGTTTATATAACAATATTTACTTCCGATTATTGCAAGTTCAAAACCAGAAAAATCTCTGTTTTTCCCAAATTCTGATTTTTGGGCCATCGTATATTCGGGAGTTTAATGAAATCACATATCTTCCGAATATGACAAGTTCAAAACCAACCATGCCATGACTATAGGTGGTTCCAAGGGCCATTATAGAAGGTTAGACAACACACATTCGGAGGTTTAGGTTTATGACGTATCTTCCGATTAATGCAAGTTCAAAACCAGAAAAATCTCTGTTTTTCCCAAATTCTGATTTTTGGGCCATCGTATATTCGGGAGTTTATTGAAATCACATATCTTCCGAATATGACAAGTTCAAAACCAACCATGCCATGGCTCTAGTGGTTCCAAATTCCATTATAGAAGTTTAGCCAACACTCATTCGGAGGTTTAGGTTTACGATATATCTTCCGATTATTGCAAGTTCAAAACAAGAAAAATATTTGTTTTTCTCAAATTTTGATTTTTGGATCATCGTATATTCGGGAGTTTATTGAAACCACATATCTTCGGAATATGACAAGTTCAAAACCAACCATGACATGGCTCTAGGTGGTTCCAAGGGTCATTATAGAAGGTTAGCCAACACTCATTCGAAGGTTTAGGTTTATGACGTATCTTCCGATTATTGCAAGTTCAAAACCAGAAAAATCTTCGTTTTTCTCAAATTCTGATTTTTGGGACATCGTATATTCGGTAGTCCATGAAAATGACTTATCCTCCGAATTTGACAAGTTCAAAACCAACCATGCCATGGCTCTAGGTGGTTCCAAGGTCCATTATAGAAGGTTAGCCAACACTCATTCAGAGGTTTATGTTTATGACGTATCTACCGATTATTGCAAGTTTAAAACCAGAAAAATCTCCGCTTTTCCCAAATTCTGATTTTTGGGCCATCGTATATTCGGGAGTTCATGAAAATGACTTATCCTAGGAATATGACAAGTTCAAAACCAACCATGCCATGGCTCTAGGTGGTTCCAAGGGGCATTATAGAAGGTTATCCAACACTCATTCGTAGGTTTAGGTTTATGACGTGTCTTTCGATTATTGCAAGTTCAAAACCAGAAAAATCTATGTTTTTCCCGAATTCTGATTTTTGGGACATCGTATATTCGGGAGTTTATTGAAATCACATATCTTCCGAATATGACAAATTCAAAACCAACCATTCCATGGCTCTAGGTGGTTCCAAGGGCCATTATAGAAGGTTAGCCAACACTCATTCGGAGGTTTAGGTTTATGATGTATCTTCCGATTATTACAAGTTCAAAACCATAAAAATATTTGTTTTTCCCAAATTCTAATTTTTGAGCCATCGTATATTCGGAAGTTTATTGAAATCACATATCTTCCGAATATGACAAGTTAAAAACCAACCATGTCATGGATCTAGGTGGTTCCAAGGTCCATTATAGAAGTTTAGCCAACACTCATTCGGAGGTTTAGGTTTATGACGTATCTTCCGATTATTGCAAGTTCAAAACCATAAAAATCTTTGTTTTTCCCAAATTCTGATTTTTGGACCATCGTATATTCTGGGGTTTATTGAAATCATATATCTTCCGAATATGACAAGTTCAAAACCAACCATGCCATGGCTCTAGGTGGTTCCAAGGGCCATTACAGAAGGTTGGCCAACACTCATTCGGAGGTTTAGGTTTATGACGAATCTTCCGATTATTGCAAGTTCAAAACCAGAAAAATCTCCGTTTTTCCCAAATTCTGATTTTTGGGCCATCGTATATTCGGGAGTTCATGAAAATGACTTATCCTCCGAATATGACAAGTTCAAAACTAACCATGCCATGGCTCTAGGTGGTTCCAAGGGCCAGTATAGAAGGTTATCCAACACACACTCAGAGGTTTAGGGTATCTTCCGATTATTGCAAGTTCAAAACCAGAAAAATCTCTGTTTTTCCCAAATTCTGATTTTTGGGCCATCGTATATTCGGGAGTTCATGAAAATGACTTATCCTCCGAATATGACAAGTTCAAAACCAACCATGTCATGGCTCTAGGTGGTTCCAAGGGCCATTATAAAAGGTTAGCCAACACTCATTCAGAGGTTTATGTTTATGACGTATCTTCCAATTATTGCAAGTTCAAAACCAGAAAAATCTCCGCTTTTCCCGAATTCTGATTTTTGGGCCATTGTATATTCAGGAGTTCATGAAAATGACTTATCCTCCGAATATGACAAGTTCAAAACCAACCATTCCATGGCTCTAGGTGGTTCCAAGGGCCATTATAGAAGGTTATCCAACACTTTCATAGGTTTAGGTTTATGACGTGTCTTTCGATTATTGCAAGTTCAAAACCAGAAAAATCTATGTTTTTCCCGAATTCTGATTTTTGGGCCATCGCATATTCGGGAGTTTATTTAAATCACATATCTTCTGAATATGACAAGTTCAAAACCAACCATGCCATGGCTCTAGGTGGTTCCAAGGGACATTATAGAAGGTTAGCCAACACTCATTCGTAGGTTTAGGTTTATGACTTATCTTCCGATTATTACAAGTTCAAAACCATAAAAATCTATGTTTTTCCCGAATTATGATTTTTGGGCCATCGTATATTCGGGAGTTTATTGAAATCACATATCTTCCGAATATGACAAGTTCAAAACCAACCATGCCATGGCTCTAGGTGGTTCCAAAAGCCATTATAGAAGGTTAGCCAACACTCATTCGGAGGTTTAGGTTTATGACTATCTTCCGATTATTGCATGTTCAAAACCATAAAAATCTTATTTTTTTCCCAAATTCTGATTTTTGGACCATCGTATATTCGGGGGTTTATTGAAATCATATATCTTCCGAATATGACAAGTTCAAAACCAACCATGCCATGGCTCTAGGTGGTTCCAAGGGCCATTACAGAAGGTTAGCCAACACTCATTCGGAGGTTTAGGTTTATGACGTATCTTCCGATTATTGCAAGTTCAAAACCAGAAAAATCTTCGTTTTTCCCAAATTCTGATTTTTGGGCCATCGTATATTCGGGAGTTCATGAAAATGACTTATCCTCTGAATATGACAAGTTCAAAACCAACCATGCCATGGCTCTAGGTGGTTCCAAGGGCCATTATAGAAGGTTATCCAACACTCATTTAGAGGTTTATGTTTATGACGTATCTTCAAATTATTGCAAGTTCAAAACCAAAAAAATCTCCGCTTTTCCCAAATTCTGATTTTTGGGCCATTGTATATTCGGGAGTTCATGAAAATGACTTATCCTCCGAAAATGACAAGTTCAAAACCAACCATGCCATGGCTCTAGCTGGTTCCAAAGGGCATTATAGAAGGTTATCCAACACTCATTCGTAGGTTTAGGTTTATAACGTGTCTTTCGATTATTGCAAGTTCAAAACCAGAATTATCTATGTTTTTCCCAAATTCTGATTTTTGGGCCATTATATATTCGGGAGTTCATGAAAATGACTTATCCTCCGAATATGACAGGTTCAAAACCAACCATGCCATGGCTTTAGGTGGTTCTAACGGACATTATATAAGGTTAGCCAACACTCATTCGTAGGTTTAGATTTATGACATATCTTCCGATTATTGCAAGTTCAAAACCAGAAAAATCTATGTTTTTCCCGAATTCTGATTTTTGGGCCATCGTATATTCGGGAGTTTATTGAAATCACATATCTTCCGAATATGACAAGTTCAAAACCAACCTTGTCATGGCTCTAGGTGGTTCCAAGAGCCATTATAGAAGGTTGGCCAACACTCATTCGGAGGTTTAGGTTTATGACGTATCTTCCGATTATTGCAAGTTCAAAACCATAAAAATCTTTGTTTTTCCCAAATTCTGATTTTTGGACCATCGTATATTCGGGGGTTTATTGAAATCATATATCTTCTGAATATGACAAGTTCAAAACCAACCATGCCATGGCTCTAGGTGGTTCCAAGGGCCATTACAGAAGGTTAGCCAACACTCATTCGAAGGTTTAGGTTTATGACGTATCTTCCGATTATTGCAAGTTCAAAACCAGAAAAATCTCTATTTTTCCCAAATTCTGATTTTTGAGCCATCGTATATTCGGGAGTTCATGAAAATGACTTATCCTCCGAATATGACAAGTTCAAAACCAACCATGCCATGTCTCTAGGTGGTTCCAAGGGCCATTATAGAAGGTTAGCCAACACACATTCCGAGGTTTAGGGTATCTTCCGATTATTGCAAGTTCAAAACCAGAAAAATCTCCGTTTTTCCCAAATTCTGATTTTTGGGCCATCGTATATTCGGGAGTTCATGAAAATGTCTTATCCTCCAAATATGACAAGTTCAAAACCAACCATGCCATGGCTCTAGCTGGTTCCAAGGGCCATTATAGAAGGTTAGCCAACACTCCTTCTGAGGTTTAGGTTAATGACGTATCTTCCGATTATTGCAAGTTCAAAACCAGAAAAATCTCTGTTTTTCCCAAATTCTGATTTTTAGGCCCTCGTATATTCGGGAGTTCATGAAAATGAGTTATCCTCCGAATATGACAAGTTCAAAATAAACCATGCCATGGCTTTAGGTGGTTCCAAGGGCCATTATAGAAGGTTAGCTAACATACATTCGGAGGTTTAGGTTTATGACGTATCTTCTGATTATTGCAAGTTCAAAACCAGAAAAATCTCCGCTTTTCCCAAATTCTGATTTTTGGGCCATTGTATATTCGGGAGTTCATGAAAATGACTTATCCTCCGAATATGACAAGTTCAAAACCAACCATGCCATGGCTCTAGGTGGTTCTGAGGGACATTATAGAAGGTTAGCCAACACTCATTCAGAGGTTTAGGTTTATGACGTATCTTCCGATTATTGCAAGTTCAAAACCAGAAAAATCTCAGTTTTTCCCAAATTCTGATTTTTGGGCCATCGTATATTCGGGAGTTTATTGAAATCACATCTTTTCCGAATATGACAAGTTCATAACCAACCATGCCTGGCTCTAGGTGGTTCCAAGGGCCATTATAGAAGGTTAGCCAACACACACTCGGAGGTTTAGGTTTATGACGTATCTTCCGATAATTGCAAGTTCAAAACCATAAAAATCTTTGTTTTTCCCAAATTCTGATTTTTTGTCCATCGTATATTCGGGAGTTCATGAAAATGACTTATCCTCCGATTATGACAAGCTCAAAACCAACCATGCCATGGCTCTGGGTGGTTCCAAGGGCCATTTTAGAAGTTTATCCAACACTCATTCGTAGGTTTAGGTTTATGACGTATCTTACGATTATTGCAAGTTCAAAACCAGAAAAATCTATGTTTTTCCCGAATTCTGATTTTTGGGCCATCGTATATTCGGGAGTTTATTGAAATCACATATCTTCCGAATATGACAAGTTCAAAACCAACCATGCCATGACTCTAGGTGTTTCCAAGGGACATTATAGAAAGTTAGCCAACACTCATTCAGAGGTTTAGGTTTATGACGTATCTTCCGATTATTGCAAGTTCAAAACCTGAAAAATCTCTGTTTTTCCAAAATTCGGATTTTTGGGCCATCGTATATTCGGGAGTTTATTGAAATCACATATCTTCCGAATATGACAAGTTCAAAACCAACCATGCCATGGCTCTAGGTGGTTCCAAAGGTCATTATAGAAGGTTAGCCAACATACATTCAGAAGTTTAGGTTTATGACGTATCTTCCAATTATTGCAAGTTCAAAACCAGAAAAATCTCTGTTTTTCCCAAAAATGAAAAGAAATGAAAAAAATGAAACAAAAATCATTTTAATACTGCACCGACTACAATCGGAAGGCTGGGTAATATTTTGTCTACCGAATGCATTCGGAGGAAAAAAATGTTATAATATCTTCTGATTATGTAACAAAAATTTTGCCATTACGAATTACGCGAGATAAGGGCTGGCTACATTTTACGTTTGGGTAACCTTTTTTGTTTTATTGTTGGCCCCTAAATCTTCTTGAGTGGCCCCTAAAAATGCTAGGAAAATAAAACCTATGAAAAAAAAGTTTGATAAGTAGAAAAAAGAAGAAGAGGGGATATGAAATTAAAGGATATAGGTTTAGATTTAGTGTAAAGGTGAAGGACAACATAGACAATTTATATTTTCAAGACACCCCTTAACACTCTTCATTAGATGGGAATAACAAAAGTGGCCCCTAATTCCTTTTGAGTGGCTCCTAAAAATGCTAGGATAAAAAGACCCCTAAAGATATCAAAACTTGCCACGTTTACTGAAATCAAAATAGTATGATACTACTTCAATCAGGATTCAATTACCAGATGAAACAAAAATCAAATAAAGATAAATGGATTAATTCCTTGAGGTTCCATAGTCAGAGCCGTGGACAGAACCCAACTTATTTCCACATTTGGCTCATACACGGTAAACCTTTTCAGTAATTATCAGGATGGAACTAGTTGAAAATCAGTGAAGAAACTAAACAGTTTTGTCTCCATATTTCTCTCTCTATCTCTCTTTTTCAATTTTGAGATGGGACTGGTTACCTAAAAATAATGAAGGTCTTGGGTGAATCACAATGGTTGATAATGGAGATTTCACGATCTTTCCTGAAATTTTTAATGTTTCAGTTAGGTTCTTCCTTGTTTGATTCGACCCGATATAAAAACACAACTAATAGTGTATTCGTCTGCTTGATTCGTTTTCGCAGGAAAAGACTTTTGAGATTTTTCTTTATATGTGTAAGATGGATATGAGTTTTGCAATCTGATTGAGCTGATAACTAAACTAAAGATCAAAGTCGTGGTGAACATCCCCAAGGTTACCAACGAAACGGAACCTTCGTGTTCCATATTTATGATGGAAGGCAGGAAGACGAAGAATTCGAGGGTAAAGGATTTAGGGTAGTTGTAGAGAACGATTGAGCCCCCACGGTTACGGGTTCGTCTCCCTAAAACTTAAGGCACACGTGAAGAAAATGGGTTTAGTCTGGAAAACCACGGTCATGGATTTATCTTTCCCAAAGACAAATCCCAACCACTCTTTACATAGGCAAAGTTATCCAAACTATGCTATGATAAATAAAAAATTAAAGAAAAAGATAAAAATGGTTTGGGATGACGTTAGATTATCTTGCTCATTCTCTACATCCATACAAAATATAATAGGTAGTGTTTTTTTATTTTGCATTTGTGTATGTTAATAGTTTACCATCATTAATTAGTGCACTACAATCAAATGGTTGCTTAAGTGTCTTGAATTTTAACGAAAATAACTCAAATCATCAATCATTGTTGACATAGTCTCGTTCCATTGCGTATGTTTTTGACATGTGTGATAGAAATGTTATGATTTTGGAACCTTATTTATTGTTTGCGGATTTAAAAATTTTGTGGTTATGCTAGTTTCTTTGCTAAATATTCAAAGTATTCTTTTCCTTTTTTCCGTATCCAGAAAGAGATCTGGCTCTACATGAAGGTACTTGCTAAATGGATGCACAACCTGTTATGTAGTCGAGAAAATAAAAACTAAAACAAATCATATCCCAATGAAGAATATACATGTTTATATTTATATGATTCAATATTATCGTTGATTTTAATTAAACTTTATTTATTTGAAGTTATTTTTATTGAAGTTTATGTACTCCCTTTGTACCATATATATATAGACGGAGGGGGTAAATTCTCTTAGATTAAGAAAACTGCTTTGAATTCCTCATTTTTCATACCTTTTCTTATTTTACCCTTTGTACTATTTGTTAACACAATTTTTCATACACAATAAATGAGGGTATTTAGGAGAAAATTCATGTTGGAAATAGGACTCCGCCTATCTAGTGGGACAAATGAAAATCAAAATTCCGCCTATATAATAGGTACGAAGGGAGTATATTATAGTATGATGGTAAGTTGGCTATATATTATTTTGGTTTTTATCTGTTCTTTATTACTTACTTTTGGATTTTTTGTTTCATTGATTTTTTTGGGTCTTTGGTTACCAACCACCTAGAATAGGTTTTTTCGGTTTTGGGTTTTTGGGTTGCTGGATTTTTCGGTCTCTGTTTTTGTGAGGTTTTTATGTCAGTTTGGACGGTTCATTAACCATGGCCAATCCTAGATGCACAAAATAAAATATGGTTGAATACAGAGTTACGCATCCTTTGTGGTCGCTACATAATTCGTTATATGTATTTTTTTTTGTTGGAATGTTATATTTTAAATATATATATATATATATTTTAAATATATATATATATCGTTTAATGGATGCGTGAACCAAAACATAGCTATATAATATGTTATGCATTTTTTCAGGTGTCTGCATATTGTGTTACGCATCTTTATGGTGGCTGCAGAATGAATATGTAATCATTTTTCCAAATTTTTACCTAAAAGAACCGGAGCAGGCCACATCGTAGAAGTATGTGGCTCTTCTTCTTTTTTTGCCACGTCTTGAAAATCTCTAGTTTTTTTTTGCTTTTAAGGGAATTTGGAGGGGGCTAGTTTTTAGAAGAAAAGTAGTTTTCATGCTTTTTGGGGAGAAAAAGTAGGATATGTTTTTAGTTAAAACTAATTTTTCATTACAAAAAACTTACATTTGATATTGTCGTTTGTACTAAACTTACATTTGATATTGTTGTTTGTATTCAGTTGTGCAGATTCTTTTAAAAGCTTCCGAATGAGATAAACTTTGTAAAATTCCAAGGTACAATTTTCAAGATATGCTATGTTCTAGTTTGCTTGCCAAGTATGCTCCTAAAAAAAAATAGGAGGCATGCCGAGATATGCACACGTTTTTCATAATTTCAAACAATTGTTGGGTGTTACCGAAACTGGAAAATATTTTGGGCCTCACATCAAGAAAAATATACTTTTTGGGCCTGAACCTAGTTTTCCTTAAATTTTAGAATGATTTTTTGGGCACTACTCAAAAATGGAGGGGGACTACTCTTCATTTTTTGGGTGGATATTTGAAGTAATTTTGAGTCACCCCTTATCTAGATTTTTTTTAATACCAAACTTGCCCTTGGTAATAAAATTAGTTAGTGTATTGATTAGTGAGTTAATTAATGATTAGTAAGTTAATTAATGATTAGTGAGATTAAATTAATAATTTGATTTTTTTCAATAGATGAATTATCGAGAGGGAGAAGAAGAAGATGAAAATGATAATGAAAATGAGGGTTTTGGAAGAAAAACAGTTAATTTTTTTATTTAAGAGCCACAACAAGAGTATGATGTTTTGGGTACTCACGGATACTTCAAATTTAGTTAATGGTGCTTGAATTGGCCAAAATATTCCTAAAAATGAACAATTTACAAATTGATTTTGGTTTGGTTAACAAAGTTCGGCTACGACATTTTAAGAACAGGTAGTCGAACTCATCTGAAAGTGTATTTCCGCTAATGTTTCTAAAAACACAGGTAGCCGAACTCAGCTTTAATGGAGTTTTTTCTTTCAGAGAAAAGTTCGGTTAGGAGAAAAAAATCGCGACGTAACCGAACTAAAAGTTCGGCTGGGAAAATAAAATGAAAAAGTTTGCGACGTAACCGAACTCAATATATAGGTTTTCAAAGAAAAGTTCGGTTAGGAGAAAAAAATTGTGACGTAACCGAACTTTTCACTGAAAGAAAAACCTCCATTAAAGTTGAGTTCGGCTAGTTTTTCAGATAATTCCTAGCCGAACTTCTCTCCGCAACTTCCATTTTCAACTCATTTTGATGATTATTTCTCATTTTTTTTCAACCAAAAACGAATGACAATTAATGGATTTATTATAATTTTGATTTTGTTTTATTAATAATTTAAATTAAGTTATATATAGAGGTGGCCGTGATGGTGGTTCGAGGTGGTCGGTGGTGGTGAGCGGCGGTGGTGATATATATAGGTGGTATGATGGGAGGAGGTGGTCAAATATATATAGGTTAACGGCAGGTTAGTCATTTCCACACTTTAGGACATCCCTTACAATTATAGGGTAGATAATTTATCACTTAGTAGTCCCCCATCATTTTTGAGTAGTGCCCAAATCATTCAAATTTTAATGGATTCCACGTCAGTTGGATTTAAAGAACCCGAAGATTGGTGGGCCGTATACATTATGGCTAAAAGTACAACTATGATTTTGGGCATACTCAAATCTTTCTAGACATATTGAATAAAGACAAAAAAAGGTTGTGAAATAGCAAATTCAGATAACCCCTTAACCCAAATTTTTTTTAATGATAAATCTGCCCTTTATGTATTAGTTTTAGTAATATTGATTAGTGATTAAATATTTTATTTAATGATTAAGATAATTTTCAGAATTATAAAGGTTGTTTAGATGAAAAATTTTGGAGAAAAAAAATCAAAGTTTTTATTGAGAAGGAGAGAAAGAGAAGGAGAAAGTGAGAAAATTTTAATTCTTGATTCAATGGAGGATGAGGAGGGTCATAATTCATCTAAAAAAACCTAGGAAAATACACATCAACTACACCAATGATTCCCAAATGGATGATTTCTTAGATTATGAGAATGATTTTACACCCACTCAAACTCAAGCTCAAACTCAAGATGATGATTTTTATGAGCCAAATCCTGATGATGAAGACATTGATGAGGAACCTAATGCTTTTGATACACAGGTACACTTCTATTCTATGCTTAATCTCACTTCTATAGCTCTTAATTATCAAAAGTTAGGTTTTTTGGATCATGGTTCGGCGAAACAGGTTGAGGTTCGGCTCACATCTATGAGCCGAATCTACCAATTGATGAACGGTTCGGCTTATATGAAAGTTTCATAAGAAGCCGAACAACATCCTGAATAGCCCAGAAAAAAAATAATTACTGGTTCGGCTTATATTTCGCAAATAGTATGAGCCGCACATCAATTTGTTATTTTTTGGGTTAAAATATTGTTATTGATTCGGCACATATTGAGAATATCGTATAAGCCGAAACCTCTAAATGTTCATAGTTCGGCATATAATATGATTATCGTATGAGCCGAACATAAATTTTTAATTTTTGGGTCGAAATATTTTTATTGGTTCGGCACATATTGAGAACATCGTATAAGCCGAAACCTTTAAATGGGTTCAGCACATACTATGATTATCGTATGAGCCGAATAATGCTATTATTTTTCCTTTCAAGTATTTGGACCTTGTGATATTCTTTGTAGATCGTACCCATGGACGATCAACCTGATCCAGTAGACATAATTCATGAGGATACCAAGGATCACTTCCAAAATGATTTGGTATGTAAGAACCTTTTGTTTAACTTAATGTTGTTGGATTGTTGTCGGAATATTCCAAAGTTTTGGAATGAACCTTTCTAATTACTTGTTTTGGAATGAACGCAGAGATGGAAAACTAAACCCGAAGTTCTGGATTGGCTTGAGGAACACGCAATGAAGATAAATTGTGTACTAGTTAAAGGACAACAAAGCCGATGGGATCGGTTTGAAATGATTTGCGAGCGTAGTGGAACCGGCGCTAGCAAGGTTAAAAAGGGTAATGTATATGTTGGGAAGACCGGGAGAAAGAATAAGACGAAGACGAAGAAAATAAATTGTCCTTTCAAGATCGTTTTCAACCTCAAGAATAAGTCCTTGAACAAAGAAGATCAATATTGGATAATGAATAAAGATATGGATTGTCGTCATAACCACCCACGTCCCAAAGACCTGCACGGACATGCGAAAGTAGCGCGACTGAAACCCGGTGAGATGCTAGAAGTGGATAAAATGACACGAGCACGTTTGCCACCGTCTAGGATTCTTAGTAAATTGAAGGCGGACAACAAGAATAACAAGTCGACTATGCAAACTATCTACAATGCAAGACAAAAGATTAGAAGACTCGATTTGCAAGGTAGGATGGTGATGCAACAAGTAATGTGGTTAAGGGTGAAGAATAACTAAACTTGCCAAAAGAAGTTGGATGAGTTCGGTCAAGTCACACACCTTTTCCTTGCCTTCCGCCCCCCCCCCCCCCCCCCCCGGAATGCGTCTAATTGGCTCTATGCTTCCCACAAGTTATTATATTGGATTGCACGTACAAGACTAATAAATATGAGATGCCTTTGATGAACATTGTGGGGCATACTTCGACAAATGCATTCACCGTGGATTTTTGTTTGTTGAAAAACGAGAAGAAAGAGAGTTATGTTTGGGCGTCAGAACAATTGAAGTTGATCTTCCGGGAGGGTGCTCTTCCTAAAGTGTTCGTTTCCGATCAAGATTCATCGTTGATGTATGGTGTTAAGAAGGTATTTCCGGATGCATTCAATTTTCTTTGTACGTTTCACATATGGTGTAATGTAAGGAAAAAATGCCAATCGAAAATTCAACCACTTAAGTTGAAGGAATTAGAAAATATTGCTAAAATCCAACCGGAGGAGACACGGGTAAAGAAAAAGAAGGAATTCTTGAAAGAATATGAACATAATGAAATGTTGTGGGATTATTTCCAAGGCGAATGGGAAGCTTTGGCATGGTCAATCACCGAGGATGTCTACGAAGAAAATTTTAAAATGCTTATTAAGCATTGGAAGACCGTCTACCCCGATGTCATTACTTACTTGGTCAAAGATGTGTTGGAACCTAATAAAGAAAGGTTCGTGTTTTGTTTCACAAATCGGCACAAACACTTCGACAACCAAGCCACAAGTATGGTAGAGTCGTCTCATTATCGGTTAAAGAAGAACCTTTTTGGATGTGTTGACACTTTTGTCACGGTTTTTGCAATTGATGAATATTTCAAAAGTGATGTTGTGAGAATTAAAGCCGCCTTCGAGCATAACCTTATGTTCAGACACAAGAATTATGGTAGTAAATGGCTACGGGAATTAACTTATAGAGTCTCACATCTATGCATCGACTTGTTGATGGAAAAAGTGGATTTGATTAAGACATTAGGCGCCAACTTGGAGGAAGAGTGTGTTGGTAAAATGAAGACATCTATGGGACTTTCATGCCGCCACGTCCTACTTCGGTACAAGGATGGTATCATACCATTTGAGGATATTGATCATTTTTGGAAACAATTAAGCTTCGATCCTCTCCCAACCGAAGACGACGAAGATGATCTAGAGATATGGGACACGACAAATGGCAAAAAGTTGGCGGAGATGTATAGGAATGGGCCGAGGTCAAAAAAATTCCTATGGGACAACATGATGCCGGTCATGTATCCTTTCACCCAAGAAAATATTTTGGAGCTGGAGAAGAGTGAACCGAAAGGTAGGAAGAGTAAGAAAATGAATAATTTTCAAACTAGACAAGCCAACAAGGAACTATTGGGTAATAAGAGGGATCCATCCGGCGTTGACTACCATGATGCAAGGATTGAAAAGGCAAAAAAGGAAATTGAGAAGTTGATGAAGGAGGAAGAAGTCAAAGTTCCAAAAAAACGAGGTCGTCCAAGTATTCAAAAAGCCGAAACAAGTAACAAAGAGGTGAATAATAATGATTGTTCGGCACAAGCAAAGGATAGTAAAGAGGATGTCAAGAGGAAGGCTAAGATGTATCCTTCACAAACTAAGATAAAGGAGAAAAGGACCGTACATGAAATTGGTAGGATGAGAGGACCTAGAAGAGATAAGTCCGGTAAGTATTTGAGGCCTATCAATTTTATATACGATAACTACTTGGAAGATCTATCGCCAATAATTCATGAGCATATTGTAGCAATGGACGACGTGCAAGGTGATGGAAATTGTGGATATCACGTCACGGCGAACAACTTGGTCCTTTTAAGGAAGAGAACAATCCGTGCCCCCTGAAAATGAAGTTAACTATATTCGGCAACGAATGTTACAAACCCTACGTAAAAACAAAGATTTCTATAAGACAATGATGAGAACAGGTGCAAGAGGAATGCAGGGGTGGCAGCGGAGTACATTGCATTCGAACGTTTTGCATGGGGATTTTATCATTACCGAAGAACATTGGATGTCAATGCCCATTTGTGGGTTTTTAATAGCGGAGACATTCGATTGCGTCGTACATTGTTTCTCATGGACGGGTAGTAGCTTTACGCGCCTCCAACAAAACCTTGCAATGAAGGTGTAAAGGATAGAAGACTTGTTCTTGGATTTGTTCAAAATTGTCATTTTATCGGCCTCAAACTTAGACCCGCTTGCCCATTACCACCCTTGATGAGTGCAGCCTTTTGGCCTAGATTTGAAAATAATTTTGCGATGGATTGGTGTGCAAATTATGCGACGGAAATGGATCTTTGGATATCTTTGAATGTGCAGCCTCCAAGTGGAAATTTATGTTTTCAAGTGATGAGGATGAAGATGATAAGCAAGAGGTCAGTGAAGATGATGAGAATGAGGTCAGTGAAGAGGATGAGAAAGAGGTCAGTGAAGAGGATGAGATTCGTTTAGGATCTCCATAAAAATGTTTCATGGATTTATCCGCGTATTTTGTGTCTTTTGATTTTCGTGTATGATGAGGATGATATTTTGACTAGAATTGCAATTACATGTACCCATCAAAACGAAATACTTGAATGATTTACTTTTTGGTTATGGAACGTGTTGTTTTCTAGAAACTGGAACCATGAACACAGGAGATGGTTCGGCTTGTAACTTTAGTTCAAGGAAAGCCGAACCCGACAGAGTGATGAAAATCCAGAGTTTTTCTGTCAGGTTCGGCTTAGAGTATTATTTTGATGAAAGCCGAACCTGACAAAAAAAAACCAGAGTTTTTTTTCAGGTTCGGCTTATAATATTATTTCACTGCAAGCCGAACCTGACCAAAAAAAAAACCTGAGTTACTCGGCTAGGTTCGGTTTGTATTATATTTTTTAAGAAAGCCGAACAATGGATTTCAACATTCGGCGCATAACTGGAATTACAGGATAAGCCGAACCTTTCATGATTCATGAACACAAAAAATATTATATCATTCCAAATATACTTTTCAAATTCATAGAAAATGTGGATTACACACCCGTTACATAATAGCGTTACAATAAATTTCTAATCGAATTCTTCTAATATCCTAAACGGGTAATGAGAAACCTTCTAAGAATGTAGTGATCTTTGTATTCGAAATTCTTTCCTTTCCATCTTCGCCATTCCTCTAGAGCTCGATCTTCAATCTCAGAGTTTGTTTCACCCTTGAGACGATATAGACTCACAATCCGAACTAAAGCTATAAAGTCTTTCACCGTTTCTTTAATAGTTCCAATTCGGCAAAAAGGCCGCACTATCCCGGTTGTGAGGATTACCCGTTTCGGTGCTGAAGGCTTCATGAATTCTAACCAAGTAGTACATACTCCTCAATCCTTCACTCGTCGTTCTTCACCCTTCTTTGGATAGTATGCTACGTAATTAGTGCAAAGAGACAAATCTTCTTCTAAAGTAAACTCATGAGTTGAGGGTGCCATTTTTTTTAGTATATTCTCTGAAGATTATGAAAAACCATGTATGCCTATATATAATACAGGTTACAACGGCTATATATTTCAAAAAGAGTCGTTCATAGATTTTTGTGCAAAAATAGACAATGTTCGGCTCATAAGAAGGTTTGAACATAAGCCGAATCCGTTTATGTAACGGCTAGAATTTCAAATTTTAAACTTCTTACAGATTCGGCTTATACGAGTTTGAAGATCTAAGCCGAACCTGAAGGACAAAGGATTCGGCGCGTAACTAACATTACAGGATACGCCGAACCAGAGTTAAAACATGAAATTCAAGGTGTCCATAACACAATCCCAGCACCATTAAAAACAAATTCAGCACCTAAAACCAAAGGTGTTTGCAACACCATAAAAGTGTACTTAAAACTTAAGAAAACATTAAAAGGAACTTGGAAACATAAAAGGGCATTTAACCACGACCCCTCTTCTTAGTTGCACGACCACCTCTTCTTCCACCTTGGTCTTCATCTTCCGACGCATCATTACCGGGTTGGCCGGTAGCACCATCTTGGTTTGTACCTTCACCAACTTG
This sequence comes from Papaver somniferum, assembly GCF_003573695.1. NCBI lineage: Eukaryota > Viridiplantae > Streptophyta > Magnoliopsida > Ranunculales > Papaveraceae > Papaver > Papaver somniferum. The sequence goes on from NC_039365.1 coordinate 63,680,550, forward strand.
TCGAGACCTCTTAGTGGTAGGCTTTTGTGTGGGTTCCTCGGGTCCTTCTCCTTTGTTGATGATTGCATCCCACTTTTTGTAGAGGTATTTTTGTTCTTCCACGGTCATTGGTGTTTTGCAACCAAGTTTGGCCTTCATTTTTTTCAACATCTCCCTACCCGCGGCAACCTATTTTTTCATTTGTCAACAACTTATAACCGTGAGGTTGAAGACATTTTTACCATAACTAATATATGAAAATAGTATAAAGTGAAGTCATTCTTACCATTATCTTGAAAGTTGATTACATCTTCGGAAGTAGACTTGTTGGTGATCTTGATTGCCTTCGCCTTCCCCTTATCAGCTACCTTTTGACTTTTCTTATTGATAATGAAGGGATGAGAAATTTGGTTATACCAATCCATATAGCCCGGATCCTCTTCACATGGATCATCAAGTAAAGGTGCTAACTTGGACGCATCTAATGTGTGATCTTCTAAGTTATTCCAAAACTCAAGGGTGGGATCAGGATCATACTTTGGTTCCCAAGATGAAGTGGTGCTTTTAGTTCCAGTACCACTCTTTGGTAACAACCTGAATTTCTCATCAAACAAAGGAACCTTTTGCACGCATCCTAATTGACGGAGTACTCGCCGAGGATCGTATATAACATAACCATCGGGATACCACAAGGTCCTATGATACATACCTACCGGCATATCCTCATCTTCAACAACTTCATCTTTCTTCTCATATGGTTGAAAAGTGACATCATCAACACCCAGTAGGTCTAACGTCTCTCTCAAACTTGCCACCAAGTGTTTTTTGTTCCTTTTCTTCGAGTCCTCGTACTCGTACCGTGCATCCTTCTCAAATACTTTGCCAAGTTCAAAATTGGGAAATAGTCATATATCCACACCTACATCCAAAGAACCACATTCAAAAATCAAAGGAATTGAAGTGATAGAAACAATTTTTACTTGGAAACATCAAAGTAAGAATAAAGTTTGCAAACTCATAGAACTGTTCGGCTTATATGGATCAAGTATTACAAGCCGAACCAAATAAATTACAAGTTCGGCTTATACGATTTTATGGTTATAAGTCGAACCATACTCTGAACTCCCAAAAGTTACCTGGAGCAAAGTGAAGTTCCTTCCGATGTTTGTACTTTTCAACCTAGACGCGGTGGCAAGTTGTTCCATCAGGTAAGCGAGCGTAGCCGTTCCCCAAGCATACTTGTTGCAAGTTTCAAGATTCTTTACCAATTGGAGATAATTAGCATTTACCTTGTTTCCGGTTGTGTCGGGAAAGATGTCTCTACCAAGAGTATAAAGCAAGTAGGCAGTTCCGGCTTGCTTCACTTTGACGGGATCCATTACTCTCTGCTTTGTGTTCTCAAACTCCTTTTTCAAGTTAGTCAGCTTGATCTTCTTATTCTTCTTATTTCTGCCATTGGGAGTGCATACGGAATTGACATCTTTAACGGATCGACAAAACTCCAACTCAGTTTTGTTTGAATCCCAACCAAGACTTTCCTCGAACAAATTGTAGAGATCATCCCAATTCATGACATAAAAATCAGTATCCACACTTCTACTCCTTGCTTTAAGGCATGTAATCTTTCTAGCCTCATCAGGAGTGATTGCCATCTCTCCAAAAGGTAATTGAAATGTGTAAGTTTCTGGACAAAAGCGCTCGGTAAAGGAAGAGGTCGACACACTATCATATTCCTTATGTCCATAATTGATAGCAGGCCATAAAGCACTGGCTTGTACGTAAGCAATCACCTCAGGAACCTCTTCAGAAAGTTTCCATTCCGCTGCCCTCTGGTGTCTCAATGCTCGGACTGCACGGTTGTGATCAGGAGTCTCATAAATTCTCTTCGCCCAAGATTCGGCATAACCAATCAACACATTTCCTCCATCTTCCGGAAGACCATGAGGCAAACCATCTGATCGAGGTATAATTATGTCATCTTCATCAGGAATGTGTAAACCAGTGATCCGTCGATCAGCATCGTCCTTCTCTTTCTCGGGTTCTGCCACCTTCTTACCTTTCTTGTCTTTCTTGGGTTTTCCTTGGGGTTGTGTTCTTGATGAAATTCTTGATTATCATCTCCAGCTATTCCTTCTAGTTCTTCATCTTCAGCTATTCCTTCTTCTTGTCTTTCAACTCTTACTTGTTCAGCTTCTTCTTCTAAAATGCCTCCTCTACCTCCCGCTCCCAATTTTTTCTTACCTCCTCCTCGAGGATTGGGAATTTTAGAAGTAGAAGGTGTTACCTCCATCTTCTTCCTCTTTTTAGCCACATCGGTCCTGACACAAGTATGAAAGTTATAAGACTACTTCGAACAAGAAAGGGATACAAATTATATGAAATATGGATTTCAAATGCCAAAAACTTGTCAACAAATAAGAAGGCTCGGCTTACCCGAAATAACACATATGAGCCGAACCATGTCTTAGAATTTTCAATAGCTTACACATAGAGTGGTTCGGCTCATACCACAAACTATTTATAAGCTGATCTCATTTGTTCGTCTCACAACCAATACTATCGAATAAGCCGAACCTAAAATTATGAATTCAAACATTTATTAGGCGCAAAACTAGTATTGCCATATGAGCCGATCCTATACACATGCAAAACTTATGAAATTGAAACAACATTTATTCGGCACAAAACTAGTACTACCATACAAGTCGATCCCATATACATGCAAAATTTTATGAAATTTCCACAACACAAATTCGGCGCAAATCTAATGCCATCGAATAAGCTGATCTTAAATACAAGGCTCTATGTCACTAGGTTCGGCGCAAAACTGATATGCATTTTAAGCCGAATCGTTCATATGCAGTTTCAGGGTTGAGTTTGAAGAACAGTTCGGCGCAAATCTAAACTTGATTTTACGCCGAACCCAACCCTGTAACCGCTGCACAAACCATGTTTTTGACGAATTAAACCAATCATACCAACCAAAAACATCAAATACGAGATGGGTTTGTAAAACTAACCTTCTTATTCTCATTTCAGGAGTTGGTTCTTCTTCAATCTCTTCCTCCGATTGGATTTGTGGTTGATTTTCAGTTTCTTCTTCACTCTCTAAATCTTCTTCTTCTTCAACAGGTTGTTCAATTGATCGATTAGAACGAGATACTTGCTTACGACGACCCATTATATAGATGAGTTTAATCGTCGATTAACTTTTCACGAATCGACGATCAAATTTCGGCGATGATGCGATGAATTTTTTTTAGAGAAGATGAACGGGTTCGGCTGCTGTGGAGAGGAAGAAGAAGGTGAATGAAATTGATTTTAGGTTTATTGATTATAGGTTTTTGTATTAGGGTTGGGGATAGATTAGTAATTTAAAAGATTTAAGGGCATATAGGTAATTGAACTACCCATAGGGTATCCCATATAAGGTCACCCAAGTTAGGACTATTGCTTTGTATGCCCAGAAAGATTTAGGTATGCCCAAAATCAGGGTTTTAAAAGTATAGCAAAAAGATAGAAAGAAAATTTTATGGCCAGAAATTATGTTGGAACAGAAATGATCCAGCACAAACCAATCAGAAATCAATGAAACTCTTTGATGTACTGCCTGACCCCGAAACTCTAGGCTCAGAGCATATCATTCTCATAAAAGAAAATGTGAGGTAATACAAGGCTTGATGGAGTCGAAGCCCTTTCCGATGATGTATTATTAAAGCTTCAATAAATCCATACCATTCAATAAAAAAAAGAACAAATAGAGATGCTTCTAAAGTTCCTATTGAGGTGCAAACTCAATAGATGGGAATTGCAAGATTAAAGAGGACCAGCAAAAGTTCCACTCTCCCTCTGTTCATTCCACTTATCAACCTGCAATAGTCCGATAGAAATCATTTGAGAACACAAAGATTCTGCCAAATAATAAGCATCATGTCTTCAAGAGAATCAAGACTGTAACCGAAAATGATTAAGTTTTACTATGTTATTTAAAAGAAAAAAAGATTAAGTTTTACTACAATCACATAGCCAAAATGCAATATTTGCTTGAAATATGTTCAATGGAAAAACGGCGGAAAATGTGACCTAATGGCAAAGTTACAAATTGTTAATACTTACAGTGTCTAGTGTCTGGTATAAAGTGTCAACTTAATGAACAAACAATGAAGATCATAAAAGAATATTACTTACCCATTCACCAGGGCAGAGGGAACGATAATATTTGGCGAACTTGTCACATTCACCAGCTTCTTCACCTTTGGATGCAACACATCTGCATGTCATAATGAAAGAATCCATTGTTTATTTAACGAAATATAGCAAACAAAAAATAGCAGATATTGACTAGAATATAGAATAGGCAAACAGAATTGCTTTGATACTACTAATAAACAGTACCGGTGAAACTCGATGTAGCGAGTAAAACAGTGTCTAGACTGATTTGTTGTCGGGAATCGGAAATCAACAGGTGCCGTTTTCAATTCAATCTGAGAGAATAAATCATAAGAATATCAGCACACATGAGGATTGAAAGACAAGGACAAACATATGCTTTTGAACTGCCAAACAACAAACTACTAAAGGGACCTATTCCTCTGGAGCAGAAACAAGAACACCAATCAAGCAAAAACAAAATTTCCTAATCCTAAATATTCACAAGTTCACAACTATAATTCATCTTGAAGTGAGAGATTCAGCATCAACACTATCCAAGAGATTCGACAAGGCTATATAGCATGTTTTTCGTAGTCTACTAAAGCTTCTTCAAGTACACTTTCATTTAGACTCAAAACTATCAGCATCAAATTAGTTCTTGTCCTCCAAATAAAACCGACTTTCTCAACTCTTTGAGATGAAGCAAGAGCTAATTGTAAGGCTGGAGAAGAAGTGAATTGAGAAGATCATGAAAGTATGAGGTTGATGAACACAAAAACAAAACAACAATAACGGCTAATGTCACATTCTAGAGAACAAACCCAAAATCTAAATTAATGAAAGTAGATAGTATCTACCATCTACATAGCTAGCGAGATTAAGCAGAGGACAGCCTGTGACTGCTTGTTTATTGGCGAACTGCAAATATAGGAGATCGAGAAAGATCAAACAGAAGCTTCTGCATAGAATTTTTACTTTATGGATCTACCTAACCCAACCCCTAGTACAGCCTTTAATTCTCATTCGCTCACCTAGAAACTACTAAGTTAATAAAACACAAACTGCAAATTATAAAATTTCCATCAAAATCAAGCAGATGAGCATATATATACTAATCATACTAGAAAAAAGAAAAGAAGATATAAGCATTTATCCCACCTTTACCCCTTCAAGAATTCCAAATTCTATTGTACCATATCTTGCATCTACCACTTGCTAGCTTATTTTCAAAAGACCCATAATCCAAAGGGCCATTACTTCACAATGTCCACATCTCTCGATCTTTACTATTAACCTATTAAGTGGTCTTTAAATTGGTGTCAGTATACATAGTAAGTCTTACTCGTCGTATTCAACTTTCCAATTTAAGATCACCAAATTTAAAATCCAGATTTGCAGTATGCACATTCCTCTCCCACCAGACAGCAACAAAGATAGGCTAAAGAACCCCCAACGACCTAAGTTCTACTTCGGAGAACTTATAATCTCCATCCAACTATAAAATCAAAGCAAAATAGAGGCTACAGCATATAAATATGTATCTTGTCTGCCTCTTTACCAACCACACTTTTAGTTCGTGAAATTCTTCATGCTTCTGTCTTCAAATAACTTATTCATGCTTCACATGTAAATATCTATTTTCTTCTATTATCGTCGAAGGGTTCAGTTTTGAACATTACTTTATCATGTTTTATTATTTTATTTTTAAATAAATGGGCAGATAGAAGAAGCATAATACGTGTCATCAAGCTAAGATCAGAAAACTAGTTTAGTATGAGAATGCTGCAAACATGTAATCAGTAAACATGATAACTCAAGAATTACCTAGACTAAGAATAAAAGACTACCAAATAAATCTGTTGAAGATCTAGAGGAGCACATAATTGGTTTTTTAAGGAGTTTTCATTGATGCTTGGAAGGTAGACTTAGTTTCTGAACCATCCCATTTGTTCTCTTCTAACAACAAAGCCCCTAAAATGAGGGGCAAAAATGATCCATGAGAGAAAATGACCCTTTAACACCAAATCTCTAATGCAAATTTCATCCAATCAAAAGAAGAAAATTATGATTGGATCCACAGATCTTAGGTAAGAAAATGTTCCGGAACAAGTTTCATTTTATCTATTGTCAATATCCAAATTTTAACATCTATATCACCAGATTAATAATGAAATGGATATCAATATTTTCTCCCCAATAAGTTAGACGAAATTGGAATAGACACAACTACCACATCCTGCGTCTTAGGGTTTCTAAGTCCCGGACGGAGGGAGGCAGGGAGTATATAACATTTGATACACAAAATATACAAACAAGACACAAACCCTAAAAAGAAATCGTTCTTTGCATCATTTATCTGATCATTTTAAAAAATAAACCAAAACTAAAAAACATATGAGTTACCAATGAAATGAATTAATAAAATGAAACACAAATCAGGAGAATAGAAATGAAAACCCTAAATCAAAATAACCATTGATTAAATAAATCCATAAGTATAAATCGTAAATCTAGCATGTATTAAAATGATAAGAAAAACACTTACCTCGTCCATATTCCAGGTGAGACTTCGGAGACAAAATTTGAGAAACGAGAACAAGGCTTTTCTCTGAATATGAGGTAGTGAGACAGAGAAAAGAGCAAACGGGGGTATATACTATATAGTGGTATTTCACACGAGCCGGATACCACGTGTGCACCTTTGAGGCATTTTCGGGGATTGCTTGTATTTTTCGGGGGACTATTTTTTCTTTTTTTTTAATATTATTATATTATTGGATAACGATTATTATATGAAACTAGTTGGAAGCGTAACAAGCAAAGTTCCAACGACATACTACTACATTAATTGGACAGGTTGCCGTGCTAGCCTACCAGCGAGTTTCATGGGTAATCTAATCAAGAGAGCCGAAGCGGATGGGGCTGAGATTGTGTCACAAGGGGGGCAAGCTAACTCTACCTTCCATGTTAACTCCTGCAATATTACGTCATTAGGCGATCTAACCTGAGACTTCCTGGAGCGCATGAATTGAGTTTACATACTTTGGAAAACGGGGATGACCAGCTGAGCTAGGTGGTTACGTAGGTGTCCACTTTAGTGAGACCCCATTACTTAGGCACCAAGTATGTAAACTTCATAAATAGAGTTCCAAACCTTCGTAAACACATACTAATAAAAATCTCTTTCTCTTCTTCCCTCTACTCCACTTCTCTATTTTCTCTATTCACAACACATTATCACGCTCATTGCTCTACCAACTGATACATGGAGACGGAGAACATTTTTTACATACACATCTAACCATTTCTATTGGTTTGATTTTTTTAATTTTTCTTTTAATCTAAAAATTCCAATAATATTTATGTTAGATTTATTCTAGGTTTGTGGTATGTAAACCATGTGGAATTTACTAACAAGAGAGCTTATCTACGATCTCCACAAAAGAAACGGCGTTGTGTCTAGTATCCTATTATTCGTTTTCTTTCTTATGTTTTTGTTATTTTATTCTTTTGATCAAATTTTTAAAGTTTTTACTAATAGCCTCAGGGAAATTGCTATGGCAATTAACAAAAAAAAAAAATTGTCGAGCCACATGGATGAACAAACTGTTTTTTCCACTATGGTAAACTAGAGCAAAATCAAAAAATCTGGTTTTCCATAGGCCCACTAGTATTTCTTTTTAATATAAAATGTTTTGTAGGATAAAGATAAAATATAATATTTAGGTGAGATAAAATAGGATGAAGTGAGATAAAATAGGATAAAGTGAATAAAAAAGTATTAAAGAAATCGTTGGGAATCAGGAATTGTATTGGGTGTTCCTAGAATAGTCACCGGCGTTGGAAGAAAACTGTCCAGCGGTTGAACATGGCATGCGCGCTTCTGGCTCAAACGCCAGCGCTTGTTCCACGATCGCCCGTCCTTCCATCAAGCGCGCGCTACATCAAACTCAATGAACAAACTAACAAATTTGTTGGTTTGAACATCCATTTTTCATATTTTTTGAGTCCATAGTGGGAGCAAAATGAACAAACTTTGAGTTTGTTCATTCCATAGGAACTGCTCTCATGCAATTGTTGTTTCTGTAACATACCTCACCAAACAACACGTTTGTAAGTTTGTTAAGTTTGGTTTTGAACATTTGATCACAACACCTTTTACTTTTTCCAACAAGGTGATATATATTGGTCTTACCTTAATTTCTTTTGATGAATTATAGTGTCCATAATTTTATTCTAAGGTGAATGATTATTTTTCCGAGCCCGTAGATTGCCTTTTTTTTTTTTTTTGAGAGTTTACATGCTTTTGTACCAATTAATTTCGGGTTCCAAACATATCCATCGTTGCAGATAATAGTATGTCAAGCCATAATTTTTTTCATGTCGATAGACGTATTCCATAATGAGTATATGTATCGAATTGATCGGACTATACTTTACAAAATTTTCTTTCGTATATATGATGAAAATATTTCCGCGATAATCAGGGGGATACACCACTAGAAGTCGTTGTTCATTAACTTTAAAAGTTATATTTATCTCCCATCATAATCAAATTGAAAAATGCCGCCATCTCAAATATGCGAGAAAATATTTCATTTTTCTTTTATTAAGCTTTTTCCTCTTGAATCCAGTCACATCTAGCAAGTATGTAACTTTTTAGTACATGCTACAGATAATGCTCCAATAGAGTATATCAAAACACGATCCACATTCTTCAAGTCAATATCTCTTTATTTACCCGTTAAAGGCACCGATACCAGTAAATTTTGAATTTTTCAAAGTATGCATACATTGGAAATTGTGTGAGATCGTGATAAGCTAATATGATTGTCGAATATTCATTTATTGTAGCTACTAAAGTATAAGTGATGGTGGTTGTTAACCCCTCTGCAGAGGAATATCGACATACGTGATTGGTTGGCATGTAATCCAAATTAGATTGGATTATTTTAATTTCTCGATTGACGTAATATAAGGATCCTAGCTAGACTCGACACCTTAAAGTTTTCAAGCCTTAAAGTTACAGGTTGGTGTTAGTCATATTGCGTATTAAGAGAAATAAATCGTTTTAAGAGTGATTGGGGTTTATATGTTCAAACCCTAGGATTGTTCAATAATACTTTTTTCTTCTTATATGATTAATCCTTGAAGGATTCATGTTGCATTCTCACAAAAAATGTGGTCGGAGAACATATTCAATTTGAAATCCATATAGGATTCAAATAATATTTTGGCAGCCACCTGACTCGATTATGTCAGGTTTAACAATCCTTTCTGTGTTTTTAGAAATTTGGTACGACCCAAAAATACGGATTAATTAATTGATATTATCAACTTTACAGTTCTCTTGAGGAATCTTTGAAAACACAAAAATCCACCTTTTAACAGCATAATATTTGTATTTTCTTTTCTTAAATCTGCAGTTCAATATTATGTTTGCTTAAAACTTATTTATCTGATATAGACTAGAGTTATGATGTTTGTTTTTTATAATACTAATATAATTGAGTTAGCATTCACAAATCGTCAAAAATTGTACTTTTTTTCCTTCGTTTCAGGTTTTGTCCCACGTGGTTTTCCTGAAAAGGTTTTAACGAGGCAATATGTTGTTGACGTTTAATTTTCTTTCAAAATGTTGATATTTGTGCTCCTTTTCCTTCGTCCAATTTTTTTTCTCATTGGGTTTTTTTGGCAAGGTTTTAGTGAGGAAATTTAATTCAACATGACGGCCATACAGGGGAGAGTTGTATCAATTTAGTTGTTTAGTGGATGCTCACATTTGATTAAACCAAATCAACTTAGTCATCCCCTAATAATTTGGATTTCCTTCTCACAAATACGATTTTTGTTCACGTATGATAAGGTATTCATATCTTGGCACTTTGTTGAAGAAACTACATCAACTATTTCTGCAAATCATCTCCAAAAAATTAGCAATCCAAGACACAAGTACTTAATGTATTGAAAGAAACATGAAGACTCGAGAACACTACTATTAAAAGACTAACACAAAAAAAGACTTCATCAACTGGCAGATTTCTCACAAAAGCATTGCTATCTCGAGCATCCGATTATAAAATTTGAATATGTGCTCGGTGGTACATCCTTTCTATATAACAAAGCAGGCAAACTATCGTAATAAAAAAGCGGTGTATGGACTTTGAACATTTATCCACATTGGGTAACTAATGACATTCCATTTAAAATATTTCACTGTGGTACTTCCTGGTGAACCAACAATGTCCTTAATTTAAATGTCCTTCATTAATTAGGTGACAGCAACTCTCCAAAGCTTAACTATGAGAAAATAGATTGACTATAAGTAATTGCACATGGTTAGCAAGTTGCAACCTCCTGAATCCTTGATAAAAAAAAACTTTATTTACTAAATAAACAGGGTATTTGATTTCCCTAAAATGGTTGCATCAAAAACCTGCTAATGGAGAGTAGTAAAATGACTCGTGCCGTTAGCGCTGAATGCTAGCTTCTCATCGTATTTGTTTGTACGCTTGTCCTGTTCAGTGTATAATTAATTTTTGATACTGGCTACTACAGGTATTGGATGGGACACTCCCGACATAAATTTTTTCAGGTATCATTTTACAAAATGGAAAGATGGTTTTATTTAAATGGTATAGAAAGCATGGAAAATCATCTTACAGGAATCATTCTACAGTAATTTTAACGGATTACACGGGGGAGCTCTTTGAGTTCTTTTTCCATACCGGACTCCTATATCCAAATCGAAAGGTTTGGGTCACCACTCACCATTCTCATGCACAGGGGACTACCCCACATTCATTTTTTTTCTTCTCTGCTTTCTTTAATATCCACCCACAGTGGTTGTCGTTTTCTAAAATGCGTATGTAGTTGGCTTGACACAATAATAATGGTAACTTCCTATATGAATCTAATTATGCATTATGGTAAGTACTGCCTACTGGTTTTAAAAGACAACCCATAACTGCACACTATATAGGAATGACAAAGACCAGATTCACCAATTATGCGTTATGCTTGAGAAACTTATTATAAACCGAAGTAATACACAAATTATTATGTACACGCTACGATTCAAGTTGGAATTCATCCATTGTATCAATGTTACAATGATGGCAAGAACCCAGGTATCATGCATAGGCTCACAACAGAAATAATAATAACTCAAGCGCGTAGGAAGTAGACATGAACCTAGCCTAACTAAAACATGCAAACATTGAACACAACCAACAGAAAAGAACAAAGTTCGGTAACAATTCACACTGTGACCAACTAAATTGCCTTAAAATGGTCGTGCGGAAATGCAAGACCCAAATGCTAACTAAGCAAATATAAGAGCTAAAACACCCAAGTGTTATAGTAACTCACAAACCACAGCCGCAGGAGTTTTGTTAATTCAACGTCAAAAATGATTCAAGCGCTGAAACACAAATCTCAGATTGAAAGTTAAGCCCAAAGCGGAATAAGGGAACTTCATAAACAAATATTTGGTCCTTTTTCTCTCTTGGAAATGTGGCGTCAACAGAGATTATAAGGAGATAAAGCATTCCATGGGGCACCATGTTCTAGCAGCATCCTTGCAACTTCCGCATGTTCAATTTTAGCCGTGTGTATGAGGGGATTTAAACCCTCTTCATTGAAGCAACATGCTCGCAGTTTCTGATAGGGAACCTAAGAAACCTTGTTCTTTGTCAATGAAGTTCAACCAACTTCATATTTGAGGCTTTCACTTAAAGTAATTCAATCTCATATTCTCCCCCCAAAATAATTCCAACCAAAATGAGAAAACCTCTGAACATGTATACAGGATGAGATAAAGTAATTAAAAGTAGCAAAAAAGAAGATAAAGAGCATAGTGGAAAAGGGAACTATTGGACCTCTTATAATCTGGGATGCGCGCGTCCGAAATTACAACCCAGTTTACGTTCTCCACATCATTATGATGCTTAAGCTAGCGTAATTCCTGTTGACTCATATTACTTGAAGGATATCCTACAGGAAAAAAATTCTTCACCTTAGCTGAAAGCGTAAAACTAAAGTTTCATTGTTAAAACTATTATTCGAAGAAGTATTTAGCATGCAAGGTTCGTTTCCCAACTTAACATGGAGCAAGGGAAGGTGATAAACACAACAAAATCACTTGAAGGAAATACACACTATATCTACACTTGGGGTATTAGTTATGTAGATTATTTCCCAGGATTTTATTTTTTTAGCATGCCGAGTCTGACACCATGTATCAACATTGTGTCCGATCTATGCCCTTGTATTGTGCTAACCAAACGTTTGTATTGCCATAAGTATAGAATTTAGTGTTACTGGGCATTTGGGAAACAATCAAAACAGCAGATTCGGGATACCATAAAAACGAATGCAAAAGAAAAAAAGCACCATGGATGAGAAATGAGAACGAACATCCATTCAAGATTCATTCCAAGACACCGATAGCATACCGGCTCAAAGCTCAAATAAGAAGAAACAATAAAATCAAAGATTCGAGATTTAAAAATATATTAATCACTATTTTGGAGTTCATTCCTTCGTACTTTTTTTTTTCCGAGACAGTTAAATCTTATACTACCATGACCGAACGACCACCCCCCAACAATGACTTCTTAATGAAGGAATTAATAAACACTTCTGTGCACATCCAAAGCAGGTGTCAAGTTCAGTCCTTCATACTGTAGACCACATCTTTATTCATTGCAATGTAGTTCGAAAAATTTGGGATTACTTCTTCAACTGTGCTAATAGACAAACATTCTGTGCCCGGTACAGTCAAGAAGTATTAAGTAGTTGGAAGAACAAACATTTCATGGATGTAAACAGCTTTGTCAAAGACTTCCTGCGGCAGTCATGTGGGGTATTTGGAAGGCAAGAAACGCCATATTTTTTTCAAGTAAACTTTTCAGGGAGCAAGAAGTTGTCAGAGATATCACAATCGATTGCTTTCACTGGGCGAGAAGTAAGTTCTGTTTTCAAGGATTGGACACTTTTTCTATATTCTCAAACTGGTAGCAATTTTTTCTAGATACTCACTGATGTTCCTTCTTTGTGGGTTCTTTTGAGCTCTTTATTTTTGTTTGAACTATGTATTTCCGTTTTGTAAGCTTGTTCAAACTTGATCGTCTATCTGGGGGAGTTTTTTTGGATTGTTTGTATTCTTTTTTCACAAAATTGGTTAAAAAAACCAAAACCAACAATTCCTTGGTGAAAAAGACATTTAGATTTTGATACTGTTTAAATGGACAAAAATGTAAAAATAGCCAGGATGCATCCAGTTTCATCCTTATTATTTTTTAAGTTTAAGTCAGGATGAATCCAGTTTCATCCTCGCTTTTTTTTTGGTGTCCATTTTACCCATACTAATTTTTACTCGTCCATTTGAACCATGTTTTAAAAATATTTGGACAAATAACCCATTTTCTGTTCTTTTTTCTCCTTTCTATAAAATTCTTTCTTTACCGAGCAAAAACAAAAACAAAATAAATCTATGGATAAAACTTGTAAATCTCGTACCTGCTTCTTTTTCTAAAGAAGCTAAGATGTCATCTTATAACGCTCCATCAGTTCGTCCATCCAATCTCACCCCCTAGCCCTTGTACTTGAGGAACAATTGTGCAAATTGAGATTTCCGAATAATATTGAGCAGTGTTCACGCCTAAGCTCCACGGTGAAATGACAAATCAACAAAAGTAGCTGATACACACAATTAAAATGGCAAAAAATTTCACATTGTACACTGGCTAAAATAAAAAAATAGATCAACAGATTGCACTTCTAAAATGATCTATGAATTGATACCTCTTTGCTAGCAATATATATTATAAAAATCTTTCAAAATTTTATCAAACACTGCAGTGCACAAATAGTCACTTAATAATGGTATTATGCTACATCTCTATAAGCAAAAACCCAAGTTCACTTACCAAATGAACCCAAAACTAACGAAAACAAACGAATGAGGGTTAGAGAAACAAAAACATCTACACTAACACATACAATTAAACAAATACATTGAGGGTTAGTTAATATGACAAACCTGATTAAATCATCATTGAAGGTTAACAAAAACTAATAAAATGGTGAAAATGTACAAAATCGTACATGAGTCAGAGACTCATAGGAACCTCATACATACCTGCAAAAGAAAGAAGAACGACAACGGCATCAATACTTCTTTCCGTCGAGATGGATCGATGCTGTACTCGTGTGGGAATGAGGAATAATGAGTGGTTTATATACTCAAACATTTGATTGAGCGTTTCAAAAACCATAAGAGTTGATTCCTAATGAATGAGGAATAATGAGTGGTTAATGGCGCTTTGAATATGATTTTTGGTTCGTAACGGTAAATAAATGTATGCTTGAATTTCTAAAAGCCGTCAGATTATGGTTTAAAAGAGGGCTTGATTCTCAACCACGATTTATGTTTTTCAGTCTGAGAAGAATAAGAGCCGTCGATGGCTCTAAATGGCATTTTTACAACCGTCAGATGGTTACAAAATCATTTGTTTTTGTAAGAATGATTTACTAATACATGGTTTCTTATATATATATATGCATGGATCTGTGACCACTTCCCTATTCTGAAGCTGGCCGGAGAGAACCCGGAGTGGCGCAAAGGTACTCCTAGAGGAACAAAGTATATCTTCGAAGACAACCGTTCTAGATCAAAAGAACAGCAGTTGATTCGCATGAGGGAGATTTTGGACCAAATGAAGGCCCCGGATGTATGCTTTGATCCATACAAGGAAGACCGAGATAGTGGGCATATAAATGTTCGGTCGGACTTGTCCCTTTATTTTGGACCATTGTGGCACCCCACAGGATATGTGATGTACAACCCCTCTAGGGTGACGCGACAACACTGGTATATACAACATCAACCAATGGATGAGTTCGGGGATTACTACTAATTGGAGTAGGAGTTGTGCTCTTCTAGTGGTGACAATCTGACGATAGTTCACTCAGGCCCACTTAATGTTCTTGATAACTGGGATAAGAGGACTGATTTCATTATCAACACTGGTAGACCTGTCACTAGAGGTGATGAAAATTCTCCAGGCTATATTAGTTGGTATAGGAAGGTATCCCATCCTTTGGTTATCCATGAAGTTAAATCAAAGACTACTTCGGCGGGGTCCAGTTATAAATGTATCATCAAAGACAAACCAAATGATTATGATAGACTGGTACGTATTCTTATAACACTTTTGATGTTATGGTTATAAGTCTTATGTGATAACCGTTTGATGCTATGTCATCATGTATAAAAATAGGTGAATAGGTTCAAGCGTGTTTCCAACATGTTAACTGCATGCATGAGGAGCGGAGATCTCGTGCCAGTTGAGAAGATAAAAAAGGCTAGAGACCTAGTTGATAATATGGATAATGAAGATTATGCAGCAGAATTTGGGGTGAAATCCACGAAGAAGCATACAGATAAGATGGCAGTATCAAAGACAGGTAAAACAACTCGAGCTTCTACGAGCGCTCCAACTGAAGGTGCTGAAGCTGCAGGTTCTCAAACTCGTGCTCGTGCAGGACTTGGAGGTAGTCACGGTCGTAAAGTCAGATCAAAGAATAAATGAATGACAAACTTACGTTTTATTGTATTTATAGTTTGGGTTTTGTATTATGTCGTTTTTAAGGTTTGGATCGGATTTTAAGTTCTTAAATCACGTTATGGTTTGTGAATGGTTAGTTTGATGGATTATGAATGGTTAGTTTTATGGATTATGAATGGTGTATGAATTTATCAATGGTTTCTGAATTTTGAAGCACAATCGGGAGACTTATTAATTTAAATATCTTCCGAATGTGGAAAACAATATATTCGGGAGCCATAAAATTGAAATTAATACCGAATATAGTTGTTGAGAATTTCGAAATTCCAAGGATTATGGTCGTTCCAAAATGCCAAAACCTAAGGATTTTGGCAGGTTTGGATTGTTGAGCCACTCTACATTCGGAAGTTTATGTAACAATATTTACTTCCGATTATTGCAAGTTCAAAACCAGAAAAATATTTGTTTTTCCCAAATTTTGATTTTTGGGCCATCGTATATTCGGGAGTTTATTGAAACCACATATCTTCGGAATATGACAAGTTCAAAACCAACCATGCCATGGCTCTAGGTGGTTCCAAGTGCCATTATAGAAGGTTAGCCAACACACATTCGGAGGTTTAGGTTTATGACGTATCTTCCGATTATTGCAAGTTCAAAACCAGAAAAATCTCCGTTTTTCCCAAATTCTGATTTTTGGGCCATCATATATTCAAGAGTTTATTGAAATCACATATCTTCCGAATATGACAAGTTCAAAACCAACCATGCCATGGCTCTAGGTGGTTCCAAGGTCCATTATAGAAGGTTAGCCAACACACATTCAGAGGTTTAGATTTATGACGTATCTTCTGATTATTGCAAGTTCAAAACCAGAAAAATCTTCGTTTTTCCCAAATTCTGATTTTTGGGACATCGTATATTCGGTAGTTCATGAAAATGACTTATCCTCCGAATATGACAAGTTCAAAACCAACCATGCCATGGCTCTAGGTGGTTCCAAGGTCCATTATAGAAGGTTAGCCAACACTCATTCAGAGGTTTATGTTTATGACGTATCTTCCGATTATTGCAAGTTTAAAACCAGTAAAATCTCCGCTTTTCCCAAATTCTGATTTTTGGGCCATTGTATATTCGGGAGTTCATGAAAATGACTTATCCTCCGAATATGACAAGTTCAAAACCAACCATGCCATGGCTCTAGGTGGTTCCAAGGGCCGTTATAGAAGGTTATCCAACACTCATTCGTAGGTTTAGGTTTATGACGTGTCTTTCGATTATTGCAAGTTCAAAACAAGAAATATCTATATTTTTCCCGAATTCTGAGTTTTGGGCCATCATATATTCGGAAGTTCATGGAAATGACTTATCCTCCGAATATGACAGGTTCAAAACCAACCATGCCATGGCTCTAGGTGGTTCCAAGGGCCATTATAGAAGGTTATCCAACACTCATTCGTAGGTTTAGGTTTATGACGTGTCTTTCGATTATTGCAAGTTCAAAATCAGAAAAATCTATGTTTTTCCCGAATTCTGATTTTTGGGCCATCTTATATTCGGGAGTTTATTGAAATCACATATCTTCCGAATATGACAAGTTAAAAACCAACCATGCCATGGCTCTAGGTGGTTCCAAGAGCCATTATAGAAGGTTAGCCAACACTCATTCAGAGGTTTAGGTTTATGACGTATCTTCCGATTATTGCAAGTTCAAAACCATAAAAATCTTTGTTTTTCCCAAATTCTGATTTTTGGACCATCGTATATTCGGGGGTTTATTGAAATCATATATCTTCCGAATATGACAAGTTCAAAACCAACCATGCCATGGCTCTAGGTGGTTCCAAGGGCCATTACAGAAGGTTAGCCAACACTCATTCGGAGGTTTGGGTTTATGAAGAATATTCCGATTATTGCAAGTTCAAAACCAGAAAAATCTCCGTTTTTCCCAGATTCTGATTTTTGGGCCATCGTATATTCGGGAGTTCATGAAAATGACTTATCCTCCGAATATGACAAGTTCAAAACCAACCATTCCATGGCTCTAGGTGGTTCCAAGGGCCATTATAGAAGGTTAGCCAACACACATTCAGAGGTTTAGGGTATCTTCCGATTATTGCAAGTTCAAAACCAGAAAAATCTCCGTTTTTCCCAAATTCTGATTTTTGGGCCATCGTATATTCGGGAGTTCATGAAAATGACCTATCCTCCAAATATGACAAGTTCAGAACCAACCATTCCATGGCTCTAGGTGGTTCCAAGGGCCATATAGAAGGTTATCCAACACTCATTCATAGGTTTATGTTTATGACGTATCTTCCAATTATTGCAAGTTCAAAACCAGAAAAATCTCAGCTTTTCCCAAATTCTGATTTTTGGGCCATTGTATATTCAGGAGTTCATGAAAATGACTTATCCTCCGAATATGACAAGTTCAAAACCAACCATGCAATGGCTCTAGGTGGTTCCAAGGGCCATTATAGAAGTTTATCCAATACTCATTCATAGGTTTAGGTTTATGACGTGTCTTTCGATTATTGCAAGTTCAAAACCAGAAATATCTATGTTTTTCCCGAATTCTGATTTTTGGGCCATCATATATTCGGGAGTTCATGAAAATGACTTATCCTCCGAATATGACAGGTTCAAAACCAACCATGCCATGGCTCCAGGTGGTTCCAAGGGACATTATAGAAGGTTAGCCAACACTCAATCGTAGGTTAAGGTTTATGACTTATCTTCCGATTATTGCAAGTTCAAAACCATAAAAATCTATGTTTTTCCTGAATTCTGATTTTTGGGCCATCGTATATTCGGGAGTTTTTTGAAATCACATATCTTCTGAATATGACAAGTTCAAAACCAACCATGCCATGGCTCTAGGTGTTTCCAAGAGCCATTATTGAAGGTTAGCCAACACACATTCCGAGGTTTAGGGTATCTTCCGATTATTTCAAGTTCAAAACCAGAAAAATCTCCGTTTTTCCCAAATTCTGATTTTTGGGCCATCGTATATTCGAGAGTTCATGAAAATGACTTATCCTCTGAATATGACAAGTTCAAAACCAACCATGCCATGGCTCTAGGTGGTTCCAAGGGCCATCATAGAAGGTTAGCCAACACTCATTCAGAGGTTTATGTTTATGACGTATCTTCCAATTATTGCAAGTTCAAAACCAGAAAAATCTCCGCTTTTCCCAAATTCTTATTTTTGGGCCATTGTATATTCGGGAGTTCATGAAAATGACTTATCCTCCGAATATGACAAGTTCAAAACCAACCATTCCATGGCTCTAGCTGGTTCCAAGGGCCATTATAGAAGGTTATCCAACACTCATTCGTAGGTTTAGGTTTATGACGTGTCTTTCGATTATTGCAAGTTCAAAACCAGAAATATCTATGTTTTTCCCGAATTCTGATTTTGGGCCATCATATATTCGGGAGTTCATTAAAATGACTTATCCTCCGAATATGACAGGTTCAAAACCAACCATGCCAAGGCTCTAGGTGGTCCCAAGGGCCACTATAGAAGTTTATCCAACACTCATTCGGAGGTTTAGGTTTATGACATCTCTTCCGATTATTGCAAGTTCAAAACCAGAAAAATCTATGTTTTTCCCGAATTCTGATTTTTGGGCCATTGTCCATTCGGGAGTTTATTGAAATCACATATCTTACGAATATGACAAGTTCAAAACCAACCATGCCATGGCTCTAGGTGATTCCAAGGGACATTATAGAAGGTTAGCCAACACTCATTCAGAGGTTTATGTTTATGACGTATCTTCCGATTATTGCAAGTTTAAAACCAGAAAAATCTCCGTTTTTCCCAAATTCTGATTTTTGGGCCATCGTATATTCGGGAGTTCATGAAAATGACTTATCCTCCGAATATGACAAGTTCAAAACCAACCATAAAAATCTTTTTTTTTCCCAAATTCTGATTTTTGGGCCATCGTATATTCGGGAGTTTATTGAAATCAGATATCTTGCGAGTATGGCAAGTTCAAAACCAACCATGCCATGGCTCTAGGTGGTTCCAAGGGGCATTATAGAAGGTTTAGGTTTATGACGTATCTTCCGATTATTGCAAGTTCAAAACCAGAAAAATCTATGTTTTTCCCGAATTCTGATTTTTGGGTCATCGTATATTCGGGAGTTTATTTAAATCACATATCTTCCGAATATGACAAGTTAAAAACCAACCATTCCATGGCTCTATATGGTTCCAAGGGCCATTATAGAAGTTTAGCCAACACTCATTCGGAGGTTTAGGTTTATGACGTATCTTCCGATTATTGCAAGTTCAAACCCATAAAAATCTTTGTTTTTCTGAAATTCTGATTTTCGGGCCATCGTATATTCGGGAGTTTATTGGAATCACATATCTTCCGAATATGACAAGTTAAAAACCAACCATGCCATGGCTCTAGCTGGTTCCAAGGGCCATTATAGAAGGTTAGCCAACACTCCTTTGGAGGTTTAGGTTAATGACGTATCTTCCGATTATTGCAAGTTCAAAACCAGAAAAATCTCCGTTTTTCCCAAATTCTGATTTTTAGGCCCTCGTATATTCGGGAGTTCATGAAAATGACTTATCCTCCGAATATGACAAGTTCAAAATCAACCATGTCATGGCTCTAGGTGGTTCCAAGGGCCATTATAGAAGGTTAGCCAACATACATTCGGAGGTTTAGGTTTATGACGTATCTTCCGATTATTGCAAGTTTAAAACTAGAAAAATCTCTGTTTTTCTCAAATTCTGATTTTTGGGCCATCGTATATTCGGGAGTTCATAAAAATGACTTATCCTCCGAATATGACAAGTTCAAAAACAACCAACCATGCCATGGCTCTAGGTGGTTCCGAGGGACATTATAGAAGGTTAGCCAACACTCATTCAGAGGTTTAGGTTTATGACGTATCTTCCGATTATTGCAAGTTCAAAACCAGAAAAATCTCAGTTTTTCCCAAATTCTGATTTTTGGGCCATCGTATATTCGGGAGTTTATTGAAATCACATCTTTTCCGAATATGACAAGTTCATAAGCAACCATGCCATGGCACTAGGTGATTCCAAGGGCCATTATAGAAGGTTAGCCAACACACACTCGGAGGTTTAGGTTTATGACGTATCTTCCGATTATTGCAAGTTCAAAACCATAAAAATCTTTGTTTTTCCCAAATTCTGATTTTTGGTCCATCGTATATTCGGGAGTTCATGAAAATGACTTATCCTCCGATTATGACAAGTTCAAAACCAACCATTCCATGGCTCTGGGTGGTTCCAAGGGCCATTACAGAAGTTTAGCCAACACTCATTCGTAGGTTTAGGTTTATGACGTATCTTCCGATTATTGCAAGTTCAAAACCAGAAAAATCTATGTTTTTCCCGAATTCTGATTTTTGGGCCATCGTATATTCGGGAGTTTATTGAAATCACATATCTTTCGAATATGACAAGTTCAAAACCAACCATACCATGGCTCTAGGTGTTTCCAAGGGCCATTATAGAAGGTTAGCCAACACTCATTCGGAGGTTTAGGTTTATGGCGTATCTTCCGATTATTGCAAGTTCAAAACCTGAAAAATCTCTGTTTTTCCAAAATTCGGATTTTTGGGCCATCGTATATTCGGGAGTTTATTGAAATCACATATCTTCCGAACATAACAAGTTCAAAACCAACCATTCCATGGCTCTAGGTGGGTCCAAGTGCCATTATAGAAGGTTAGCCAACATACATTCAGAAGTTTAGGTTTATGACGTATCTTCCGATTATTGCAAGTTCAAAACCATAAAAATCTCTGTTTTTCCCAAAAATGAAAAGAAATGAAACAAAAATCATTCTAATACTGCACCGACTACAATCGGAAGGCTTGTTAATATTTTGTCTACCGAATGCATTCGGAGGATAAAAATGTTATAATATCTTCTGATTATGTAAGGGAAATTTTTCCATTACGAACTACGCGAGATAAGGGCTGGCTACATTTTACGTTTGGGTGACCTTTTTTGTTTTATTGTTGGCCCCTAAATCCTCTTGAGTGGCCCCTAAAAATGCTAGGAAAATTAAAACCATGAAAAAAAGTTTGATAAGTAGAAAAAAGAAGAAGAGGGGGATATGAAATTAAAGGATATAGGTTTAGATTTAGTGTAAAGGTGAAGGACAACATAAACAATTTCTATTTTCAAGACACCCCTTAACACTCTTCAATAGATGGGAATAACAAAAGTGGCCCCTAATTCCTTTTGAGTGGCTCCTAAAAATGCTAGGATAAAAAGACCCATAAAGATATCAAAACTTGCCACGTTTACTGAAATCAAAATAGTATGATACTACTTTAATCAGGATTCAATTACCAGATGAAACACAAATCAAATAAAGATAAATGGATTCATTCCTTGAGGTTCCATAGTCAGGGCCGTGGACAGAACCCAACTTATTTCCACATTTGGCTCATACACGGTAAACCTTTTCAGTAATTATCAGGATGGAACTAGTTGAAAATCAGTGAAGAAACTAAACTGTTTCGTCTCCATATTTCTCTCTCTATCTCTCTTTTTCAATTTTGAGATGGGACTGGTTACCTAAAAATAATGAAAGTCTTGGGTAAATCACAATGGTTGATAATGGAGAGTTCACGATCTTTCCAGAAATTTTTAATGTTTCAGTTAGGTTCTTCCTTGTTTGATTCGACCCGATATAAAAACACAACTAATAGTGTATTCGTCTGCTTGATTCGTTTTCGCAGGAAAAGACTTTTGAGATTTTTCTTTATATGTGTAAGATGGATATGAGTTTTGCAATCTGATTGAGCTGATAACTAAACTAAAGATCAAAGTCGTGGTGAACATCCCCAAGGTTACCAACGAAACGGAACCTTCGTGTTCCATATTTATGATGGAAGGCAGGAAGACGAAGAATTCAAGGGTAAAGGATTTATGGTAGTTGTAGAGAACGATTGAACCCCCACGGTTACTGGTTCGTCTCCCTAAAACTTAAGGCACACGTGAAGAAAAGGGGTTTAGTCTGGAAAACCACGGTCATGGATTTATCTTTCCCAAGAACAAATCCCAACCACTCTTTACATAGGAAAAGTTATCCAAACTATGCTATGATAAATAAAAAATTAATGGAAAAGATAAAAATGGTTTGGGATGACGTTAGATTATCTTGCTCATTCTCTACATCCATACAAAATATAATAGGTAGTGTTTTTTTATTTTGCATTTGTGTATGTTAATAGTTTACCATCATTAATTAGTGCACTACAATCAAATGGTTGCTTAAGTGTCTTGAATTTTAACGTAAATAACTCAAATCATCAAGCATTGTTGACATAGCCTTATTCCATTGTGTATGTTTTTGACATGTGTGATAGAAATGTTATGATTTTGGAACCTTATTTATTGTTTGCGTATTTAAAAGTTTTGTGGTTATGCTAGTTTCTTTGCTAAATATTCAAAGTATTCTTTTCCTTTTTTCCGTATCCAGAAAGAGATCTGGCTCTACATGAAGGTACTTGCTAAATGGATGCACAATCTGTTATGTAGTCGAGAAAATGAAAACTAAAACAAATCATATCCCAATGAAAAATATACATGTTTATATTTATATGATTCAATATTATCGTTGATTTTAATTAAACTTTATTTATTTGAAGTTATTTTTATTGAAGTTTATGTACTCCCTTTGTACCACATATATATAGACGGAGGGGGTAAATTCTCTTCGATTAAGAAAACTGCTTTGAATTCCTCATTTTTCATACCTTTTCTTATTTTACCCTTTGTACTATTTGCTAACACAATTTTTCATACACAATAAATGAGGGTATTTAGGAGAAAATTCATGTTGGAAATAGGACTCCGCCTATCTAGTGGGACAAATGAAAATCAAAATTCCTCCTATATAATAGGTACGAAGGGAGTATATTATAGTATGATGGTAAGTTGGCTATATATTATTTTGGTTTTTATCTGTTCTTTAGTACTTACTTTTGGATTTTTTGTTTCATTGATTTTTTTGGGTCTTTGGTTACCAACCACCTAGAATAGGTTTTTTCGGTTTTGGGTTTTTGGGTTGCTGGATTTTTCGGTCTCTGTTTTTGTGAGGTTTTTATGTCAGTTTGGACGGTTCACTAACCATGGCCAATCCTAGATGCACGAAATAAAATATGGCTGAATACAGAGTTACGCATCCTTTGTGGTGGCTACATAATTCGTTATATGTATTTTTTTTTTGTTGGAATGTTATATTTTAAATATATATATATTTTAAATATATATATATATCGTTTAATGGATGCGTGAACCAAAACATGGCTATATAATATGTTATGCATTTTTTCAGGTGTCTGCATATTGTGTTACGCATCTTTATGGTGGCTGCAGAATGAATATGTAATCATTTTTCCAAATTTTTACCTAAAAGAACCGGAGCAGGCCACATCGTAGAAGTATGTGGCTCTTCTTCTTTTTTTGCCACGTCTTGAAAATCTCTAGTTTTTTTTTTGCTTTTAAGGAGATTTGGAGGGGGCTAGTTTTTAGAAGAAAAGTAGTTTTCATGCTTTTTGGGGAGAAAAAGTAGGATATGTTTTTAGTTAAAACTAATTTTTCATTACAAAAAACTTACATTTGATATTGTCGTTTGTACTAAACTTACATTTGATATTGTTGTTTGTATTCAGTTGTGCAGATTCTTTTAAAAGCTTCCGAATGAGATAAACTTTGTAAAATTCCAAGGTACAATTTCAAGATATGCTATGTTCTAGTTTGCTTGCCAAGTATGCTCCTAAAAAAAATAGGAGGCATGCCGAGATATGCACACGTTTTTCATAATTTCAAACAATTATTGGGTGTTACCGAAACTGGAAAATATTTTAGGCCTCACATCAAGAAAAATATACTTTTTGGGCCTGAACCTAGTTTTCCCTAAATTTTAGAATGATTTTTTGGGCACTACTCAAAAATGAAGGGGGACTACTCTTCATTTTTTGGGTGGATATTTGAAGTAATTTTGAGTCACCCCTTATCTAAATTTTTTTAATACCAAACTTGCCCTTGGTAATAAAATTAGTTAGTGTATTGATTAATGAGTTAATTAATGATTAGTGAGATTAAATTAATAATTTGATTTTTTTTCAATAGATGAATTATTGAGAGGGAGAAGAAGAAGATGAAAATGATAATGAAAATGAGGGTTTACAGTTAAATTTTTTTATTTAAGAGCCACAACAAGAGTATGATGTTTTGGGTACTCACGGATACTTCAAATTTAGTTAATGGTGCTTGGATTGGCCAAAACATTCCTAAAAATGAACAATTTACAAATTGATTTTGGTTTGGTTAACAAAGTTCGACTACGACATTTGAAGAACAGGTAGTCGAACTCATCTGAAAGTGTAGTTCCGCTAATGTTTCTAAAAACACAGGTAGCCGAACTCAGCTTTAATGGAGTTTTTTCTTTCAGAGAAAAGTTCGGTTAGGAGAAAAAAATCGCGACGTAACCGAACTAAAAGTTCGGCTGGGAAAATAAAATGAAAAAGTTTGCGACGTAACCGAACTCAATATATAGGTTTTCAAAGAAAAGTTCGGTTAGGAGAAAAAAATTGCGACGTAACCGAACTTTTCACTGAAAGAAAAACCTCCATTAAAGTTGAGTTCGGCTAGTTTTTCAGATAATTCCTAGTCGAACTTCTCTCCGCAACTTCCATTTTCAACTCATTTTGATGATTATTTCTCATTTTTTTTCAACCAAAAACGAATGACAATTAATGGATTTATTATAATTTTGATCTTGTTTTATTAATAATTTAAATTAAGTTATATATAGAGGTGGCCGTGGTGGTGGTTCGAGGTGGTCGGTGGTGGTGAGCGGCGGTGGTGATATATATAGGTGGTATGATGGGAGGAGGTGGTCAAATATATATAGGTTAACGGCAGGTTAGTCATTTCCACACTTTAGGACATCCCTTACAATTATAGGGTAGATAATTTATCACTTATTAGTCCCCCATCATTTTTGAGTAGTGCCCAAATCATTCAAATTTTAATGGATTCCACGTCAGTTGGGATTTAAAGAACCCGAAGATTGGTGGGCCGTATACATTATGGCTAAAAGTAGAACTATGATTTTGGGCATACTCAAACCTTTCTAGGCATATTGAATAAAGACAAAAAAGGTTGTGAAATAGCAAATTCAGATAACCCCTTGACCCAAATTTTTTTTAATGATAAATCTTCCCTTTATGTATTAGTTTTAGTAATATTGATTAGTGATTAAATATTTTATTTAATGATTAAGATAATTTTCAGAATTATAAAGGTTGTTTAGATGAAAAATTTTGGAGAAAAAAAATCAAAGTTTTTATTGAGAAGGAGGGAAAGAGAAGGAGAAAGTGAGAAAATTTTAATTCTTGATTCAATGGAGGATGAGGAGGGTCATAATTCATCTAGAAAACCTAGGAAAATACACATCAACTACACCAATGATTCCCAAATGGATGATTTCTTAGATTATGAGAATGATTTTACACCCACTAAAACTCAAGCTCAAACTCAAGATGATGATTTTTATGAGCCAAATCCTGATGATGAAGACATTGATGAGGAACCCAATGCTTTTGATACACAGGTACACTTCTATTCTATGCTTAATCTCACTTCTATAGCTCTTAAATATCAAAAGTTAGGTTTTTTGGATCATGGTTCGGCGAAACAGGTTGAGGTTCGGCTCACATCTATGAGCCGAATCTACCAATTGATGAACGGTTCGGCTTATATGAAAGTTTCATAAGAAGCCGAACAACATCCTGAATAGCCCATATTGAGAACATCGTATAAGCCGAAACCTTTAAATTGGTTCGGCACATACTATGATTATCGTATGAGCCGAATAATTCTATTATTTTTCCTTTCAAGTATTTAGACCTTGTGATATTCTTTGTAGATCGTACCCATGGAACATCAACCTGATCCAGTAGACATAATTCACGAGGATACCAAGGATCACTTCCAAAATGATTTGGTATGTAAGAACCTTTTGTTTAACTTAATGTTGTTGGAATGTTTTCGGAATATTCCAAAGTTTTGGAATGAACCTTTCTAATTACTTGTTTTGGAATGAACGCAGAGATGGAAAACTAAACCCGAAGTTCTGGATTGGCTTGAGGAACACGCGATGAAGATAAATTGTGTACTAGTTAAAGGACAACAAAGCCGATGGAATCGGTTTGAAATGATTTGTGAGCGTAGTGGAACCGGCGCTAGCAAGGTTAAAAAGGGTAATGTATATGTTGGGAAGACCGGGAGAAAGAATAGGACGAAGACGAAGAAAAGAAATTTCCCTTTCAAGATCGTTTTCAACCTCAAGAATAAGTACTTGAACAAAGAAGATCAATATTGGATAATAAATAAAGATATGGATTGTCGTCATAACCACACACGTCCCAAAGACCTGCACGGACATGCGAAAGTAGCGCGACCCAAACCCGGTGAGATGCTAGAAGTGGATAAAATGACACGAGCACGTTTTCCACCGTCTAGGATTCTTAGTAAATTGAAGGCGGACAACAAGAATAACAAGTCGACTATGTAAACTATCGACAATGCAAGACAAAAGATTAGAAGATTCGATTTGCAAGGTAGGATGGTGATGCAACAAGTAATGTGGTTAAGGGTGAAGAATAACTACGCTTGCCAAAATAAGTTGGATGAGTTCGGTCAAGTCACACACCTTTTCCTTGCCCCCCCGGAATGCGTCTAATTGGATCTATGCTTCCCACAAGTTATTATATTGGATTGCACGTACAAGACTAATAAATATGATATGCCTTTGATGAACATTGTGGGGCATACTTCGACAAAGGCATTCACCGTGGCTTTTTGTTTCTTGAAAAACGAGAAGAAAGAGAGTTATGTTTGGGCGTCAGAACAATTGAAGTTAATCTTCCGGGAGGGTGCTCTTCCTAAAGTGTTCGTTTCAGATCAAGATTCATCGTTGATGTATGGTGTTAAGAAGGTATTTCCGGATGTATTCAATTTTCTTTATACGTTTCACATATGGTGTAATGTGAGGAAAAAATGCCAATCGAAAATTCAACCACTTAAGTTGAAGGAATTAGAAAATATTGCTAAAATCCAACCGGAGGAGACACGAGTAAAGAAAAAGAAGGAATTCTTGAAAGAATATGAACATAATGAGAAGTTGTGGGATTCTTTGCAAGGCGAATGGGAATCTTTGGCATGGTCAATCACCAAAGATGTCTACGAAGAAAATTTTAAAATGCTTATTAAGCATTGGAAGACCGTCTACCCCGATGTCATTACTTACTTGGTCAAAGATGTTTTGGAACCTAAAAAAGAAAGGTTCGTGTTTTGTTTCACAAATCGGCACAAACACTTCGATAACCAAGCCACAAGTATGGTAGAGTCGGCTCATTATCGGTTAAAGAAGAACCTTTTTGGATGTGTTGACACTTTTGTCACGGTTTTTGCAATTGATGAATATTTCAAAAGTGATGTTGTGAGAATTAAAGCCGCCTTCGAGCATAACCTTATGTTCAGACACAAGAATTATGGTAGTAAATGGCTACGGGAATTAACTTATAGAGTCTCACATCTATGCATCGACTTGTTGATGGAAGAAGTGGATTTGATTAAGACATTAGGCGCCAACTTGGAGGAAGAGTGTGTTGGTAAAATGAAGACATCTATGGGACTTTCATGCCGCCACGACCTACTTCGGTACAAGGATGGTATCATACCATTTGAGGATATTGATCATTTTTGGAAACAATTAAGCTTCGATCCTCTCCCAACCGAAGACGACGAAGATGATCTAGAGATATAGGACACGACAAATGGCAAAAAGTTGGCGGAGATGTATAGGAACATGGGCCGAGGTCAAAAGAAATTCCTATGGGACAACATGATGCCGGTCATGTATCCTTTCACCCAAGAAAATATTTTGGAGCTGGAGAAGAGTGAACCGAAAGGTAGGAAGAGTAAGAAAATGAATAATTTTCAAACTAGACAAGCCAACAAGGAACTATTGGGTAATAAGAGGGATCCATCAGGCATTGACTACCATGATGCAAGGATTTAAAAGGCAAAAAAGGAAATTGAGAAGTTGATGAAGGAGGAAGAAGTCAAAGTTCCAAAAAAACGAGGTCGTCCAAGTATTCAAAAAGCCGAAACAAGTAACAAAGAGGTGAATAATAATGATTGTTCGGCACAAGAAAAGGATAGTAAAGAGGATGTCAAGAGGAAGGCTAAGATGTATCCTTCACAAACTAAGATAAAGGAGAAAAGGACCGTACATGAAATTGGTAGGATGAGAGGACCTAGAAGAGATAAGTTCGGTAAGTATTTGAGGCCTATCAATTTTATATACGATAACTACTTGGAATATCTATCGCCAATAATTCATGAGCATATTATAGCAATGAACGACATGCAAGGTGATGGAAATTGTGGATATCACGTCAGGGCAGAACAACTTGGTCCTTTTAAGGAAGAGAACAATCTTGTGCCCCCTGAAAACGAAGTTAACTATATTCGGCAACGAATGTTACAAACCCTACGTAAAAACAAAGATTTCTATACGACAATGATGAGAACAGGTGCAAGAGGAAATGCAGGGGTGGCAGCGGAGTACATTGCATTCGAACGACGTTTGCATGGGGATTTTATCATTACTGAAGAACATTAGATGGCAATACCCATTTGGGTTTTTAATAGCGGAGACATTCGATTACGTCGTACATTGTTTCTCATGGACGGGTAGTAGCTTTACTTACGCGCCTCCAACAAAACCTTTCAATGAAGGTGTAAAGGATAGAAGACTTGTTCTTGGATTTGTTCAAAATTGTCATTTTATCGGCCTCAAACTTAGACCCGCTTGCCCATTACCACCCTTGATGAGTGCAGCCTTTTGGCCTAGATTTGAAAATAATTTTGCGATGGATTGGTGTGAAAATTATGCGACGGAAATGGATCTTTGGATATCTTTGAATGTGCATCCTCCAAGTGGACACGTAATTATGTTTTCAAGTGATGAGGATGAAGATGATAAGCAAGAGGTCAGTGAAGATGATGAGAATGAGGTCAGTGAAGAGGATGAGAAAGAGGTCAGTGAAGAGGATGAGATTCGTTTAGGATCTCCATAAAAATGTTTCATGGATTTATCCGCGTATTTTGTGTCTTTTGATTTTCGTGTATGATGAGGATGATATTTTGACTAGAATTGCAATTACATGTACCCACCAAAAAGAAATACTTGAATGATTTACTTTTTGGTTATGGAACGTGTTGTTTTCTAGAAACTGGAACCATGAACACAGGAGATGGTTCGGCTTGTAACTTTAGTTCAAGGAAAGCCGAACCCGACAGAGTGATGAAAATCCAGAGTTTTTCTGTCAGGTTCGTCTTAGAGTATTATTTTGATGAAAGCCGAACCTGACAAAAAAAAACCAGAGTTTTTTTGTCAGATTCGGCTTATAATATTATTTCACTGCAAGCCGAACCTGGCCAAAAAAAAACAACCCTGAGTTACTCGGCTAGGTTCGGTTTGTATTATATTTTTTAAGAAATCCGAACAATGGATTTCAACATTCGGCGCATAACTGGAATTACAGGATAAGCCGAACCTTTCATGATTCATGAACACAAAAAATATTATATCATTCCAAATATACTTTTCAAATTCATAGAAAATGTGGATTACACACCCGTTACATAATAAAGTTACAATAAATTTCTAATCGAATTCTTCTAATATCCTAAACGGGTAATGAGAAACCTTCTAAGAATGTAGTAGTGATCTTTGTATTCGAAATTCTTTCCTTTCCATCTTCGCCATTCCTCTAGAGATCGATCTTCAATCTCAGAGTTTGTTTCACCCTTGAGACGATATGGACTCACAATCCGAACTAAATCTATAAAGTGTTTCACCATTTCTTTAATAGTTCCAATTCGGCAAAATAAGGCCGCACTATCCCGGTTGTGAGGATTACCCGTTTCGGTGCTGAAGGCTTCATGAATTCTAACCAAGTAGTACATACTCATCAATCCCTTCACTCGTCGTTCTTCATCCTTCTTTGGATAGTATGCTATGTAATTAGTGCAAAGAGACAAATCTTCTTCTAAAGTAAACTCATGAGTTGAGGGTGCCATTTTTTTTAGTATATTCCCCGAAGATTATGAAAAACCATGTATGCCTATATATAATACAGGTTACAACGGCTAATATTTCAAAAAAGGGTCGTTCACAGATTTTTGTGCAAAAATAGACAATGTTCGGCTCATAAGAAGGTTTGAACATAAGCCGAATCCGTTTATGTAACGGCTAGAATTTCAAATTTTGAAACTTCTTACAGATTCGGCTTATACGAGTTTGAAGATCTAAGCCAAACCTGAAGGACAAAGGATTCGGCGCGTAACTAACATTACAGGATACGCCGAACCAGAGTTAAAACATGAAATTCAAGGTGTCCATAACACAATCCCAGCACCATTAAAAACAAAATTCAGCACCTAAAACCAAAGGTGTTTGCAACACCATAAAAGTGTACTTAACACTTAAGAAAACATTAAAAGGAACTTGGAAACATAAAAGGTCATTTAACCACGACCCCTCTTCTTAGTTGCACGACCACCTCTTCTTCCATCTTGGTCTTCATCTTCCGACGCATCATTACCGGGTTGGCCGGTAGCACCATCTTGGTTTGTACCTTCACCAACTTGTCGAGACCTCTTAATGGTAGGCTTTTGTGTGGGTTCCTCGGGTCCTTCTCCTTTGTTGATGATTGCATCCCACTTTTTGTAGAGGTATTTTTGTTCTTCAACGGTCATTGGTGTTTTGCAACCAAGTTTGGCCTTCATTTTTTTCAACATCTCCCTACCCGCGGCAACCTATTTTTTCATTTGTCAACAACTTATAACCGTGCGGTTGAAGACATTTTTACCATAACTAATATATGAAAATAGTATAAAGTGAAGTCATTCTTAACATTATCTTGAAAGAGTTGATTACATCTTCGAAAGTAGACTTGTTGGTGATCTTGATTGCCTTCGCCTTCCCCTTATCAGCTACCTTTTGACTTTTCTTATTGATAATGAAGGGATGAGAAATTTGGTTATACCAATCCATATAGCCCGAATCCTCTTCAAATGGATCATTAAGTAAAGGTGCTAACTTGGACGCATCTAATGTGTGATCTTCTAAGTTATTCCAATACTCAAGGGTGGGATCATGATCATACTTTGATTCCCAAGATGAAGTGGTGCTTTTAGTTCCAGTACCACTCTTTGGTAACATCCTGAATTTCTCATCAAACAAAGGAACCTTTTGCACGCATCCTAATTGACGGAGTACTCGCCGAGGATCGTATATAACATAACCACCGGGATACCACAAGGTCCCATGATACATACCTACCGGCATATCCTCATCTTCAACAACTTCATCTTCTTCATCTTCCTTCTCATATGGTTGAAAAGTGACATCATCAACACCCAGTAGGTCTAACGTCTCTCTCAAACTTGCCACCAAGTGTTTTTTGTTCCTTTTCTTCGAGTCCTCGTACTCGTACCGTGCATCCTTCTCAAATACTTTGTCCAAGTTCAAAATTGGGAAATAGTCATATATCCACACCTACATCCAAAGAACCACATTCAAAAATCAAAGGAATTGAAGTGATAGAAACAATTTTTACTTGGAAACATCAAAGTAAGAATAAAGTTTGAAAACTCATAGAACTGTTCGGCTTATATGAATCAAGTATTACAAGCCGAACCAAATAAATTACAAGTTCGGCTTATACGATTTTATGGTTATAAGCCGAACCATACTCTGAACTCCCAAAAGTTACCTGGAGCAAAGTGAAGTTCCCTCCGATGTTTGTACTTTTCAACCTAGACGCGGTGGCAAGTTGTTCCATCATCTAAGCGAGCGTAGCCGTTCCCCAAGCATACTTGTTGCAAGTTTCAAGATTCTTTACCAATATAAGATAATTAGCATTTACCTTGTTTCCGGTTGTGTCGGGAAAGATGTCTCTACCAAGAGTATAAAGCAAGTAGGCAGTTCCGGCTTGCTTCACTTTGACGGGATCCATTACTCTCTGCTTTGTGTTCTCAAACTCCTTTTTCAAGTTAGTCAGCTTGATTTTCTTATTCTTCTTATTTCTGCCATTGGGAGTGCATACAGAATTGACATCTTTAACGGATCGACAAAACTCCAACTCAGTTTTGTTTTAATCCCAACCAAGACTTTCATCGAACAAATTGTAGAGATCATCCCAATTCATGACATAAAAATCAGTATCCACACTTCTACTCCTTGCTTTAAGGCATGTAATCTTTCTAGCCTCATCAGGAGTGATTGCGATCTCTCCAAAAGGTAATTGAAATGTGTAAGTTTCTGGACAAAAGCGCTCGGTAAAGGAAGAGGTCGACACACTATCATATTCCTTATGTCCATAATTGATAGCAGGCCATAAAGCACTGGCTTGTACGTAAGCAATCACCTCAGGAACCTCTTCAGAAAGTTTCCATTCCGCTGCCCTCTGGTGTCTCAATACTCGGACTGCACGGTTGTGATCAGGAGTCTCATAAATTCTCTTCGCCCAAGATTCGGCATAACCAATCAACACATTTCCTCCATCTTCCGGAAGACCATGAGGCAAACCATCTGATCGAGGTGTAATTACGTCATCTTCATCAGGAATGTGTAAACCAGTGATCCGTCGATCAACATCGTCCTTCTCTTTCTCGGGTTCTGCCACCTTCTTACCTTTCTTGTCTTTCTTGGGTTTTCCTTGGGGTTGTGTTCTTGATGAACTTCTTGATTATCATCTCCAGCTATTCCTTCTAGTTCTTCATCTTCAGCTATTCCTTCTTCTTGTCTTTCAACTCTTACTTGTTCACCTTCTTCTTCTAAAATGCCTCCTCTACCTCCCGCTCCCAATTTTTTCTGACCTCCTCCTCGAGGATCGGGAGTTTTAGAAGTACAAGGTGTTACCTCCATCTTCTTCCTCTTTTTAGCCACATCGGTCCTGACACAAGTAAGAAAGTTATAAGACTACTTCGAACAAGAAAGGGATACAAATTATACGAAATATGGATTTCAAATGCCAAAAACTTGTCAACAAATAAGAAGGCTCGGCTTACCAGAAATAACACATATGAGCCGAACCATGTCTTAGAATTTTCAATAGCTTACACAGAGAGTGGTTCGGCTCATACCACAAACTATTTATAAGCCGATCTCATTTGTTCGTCTCACAACCAATACTATCGAATAAGCCGAACCTAAAATTATGAATTCAAACAGTTATTCGGCGCAAAACTAGTACTGCCATATGAGCCGATCCTATACACATGCAAAACTTATG
Source organism: Papaver somniferum (assembly GCF_003573695.1). Lineage (NCBI taxonomy): Eukaryota > Viridiplantae > Streptophyta > Magnoliopsida > Ranunculales > Papaveraceae > Papaver > Papaver somniferum. The sequence continues at coordinate 63,714,650 of NC_039365.1, forward strand.
AAATTGAAACAACATTTATTCGGCGCAAAACTAGTACTACCATATGAGCCGATCCTATACACATGCAAAACTTATGAAATTGAAACAACATTTATTCGGCGCAAAACTAGTACTACCATACAAGTCGATCCCATATACATGCAAAATTTTATGAAATTTCCACAACACAAATTCGGCGCAAATCTAATGCCATCGAATAAGCTGATCCTAAATACAAGGCTCCATGTCACTAGGTTCGGCGCAAAACTGATATGCATTTTAAGCCGAATCGTTCATATGCAGTTTCAGGTTTGAGTTTGAAGAACAGTTCGGCGCAAATCTAAACTTGATTTTACGTCGAACCCAACCCTGTAACCGCTGCACAAACCATGTTTTTGACGAATTAAACCAATCATACCAACCAAAAACATCAAATACGAGATGGGTTTGTAAAACTAACCTTCTTATTCTCATTTCAGGAGTTGGTTCTTCTTCAATCTCTTCCTCCGGTTGGATTTGTGGTTGATTTTCAGTTTCTTCTTCACTCTCTAAATCTTCTTCTTCTTCAACAGGTTGTTCAATTGATCGATTAGAACGAGATACTTGCTTACGACGACCCATTATATAGATGAGTTTAATCGTCGATTAACTTTTCACGAATCGACGATCAAATTTCGGCGATGATGCGATGAATTTTTTTTAAAGAAAATGAACGGGTTCGACTGCTGTGGAGAGGAAGAAGAAGGTGAATGAAATTGATTTTAGGTTTATTGATTGTAGGTTTTTGTATTAGGGTTGGGGATAGATTAGTAATTTAAAAGATTTAAGGGCATATAGGTAATTGAACTACCCATAGGGTACCCCTTATAAGGTCACCCAAGTTAGGACTATTGCTTTGTATGCCTAGAAAGATTTAGGTATGCCCCAAAATCAGGGTTCTAAAAGTATAGCAAAAAGAAAGAAAGAAAATTTTATGGCCAGAAATTATGTTGGAACAGAAATGATCCAGCACAAACCAATCAGAAATCAATGAAACTCTTTGATGTACTGCCTGACCCCAAAACTCTAGGCTCAGAGCATATCATTCTCATAAAAGAAAATGTGAGGTAATACAAGGCTTGATGGAGTCGAAGCCCTTTCCGATGATGTATTATTAAAGCTTCAATAAATCCATACCATTCAATAAAAAAAGAACAAATAGAGATGCTTCTAAAGTTCCTATTGAGGTGCAAACTCAATAGATGGGCATTGCAAGATTAAAGAGGACCAGCAAAAGTTCCACTCTCCCTCTGTTCATTCCACTTATCAACCTGCAATAGTCCGATAGAAATCATTTGAGAACACAAAGATTCTGCCAAATAATAAGCATCATGTCTTCATGAGAATCAAGACTGTAATCGAAAATGATTAAGTTTTACTATGTTATTTAAAAGAAAAAAAGATTAAGTTTTACTACAATCACATAGCCAAAATGCAATATTTGCTTGAAATATGTTCAATGGAAAAACGGCGGAAAATGTGACCTAATGGCAAAGTTACAAATTGTTAATACTTACAGTGTCTAGTGTCTGGTATAAAGTGTCAACTTAATGAACAAACAATGAAGATCATAAAAGAATATTACTTACCCATTCACCAGGGCAGAGGGAACGATAATATTTGGCGAACTTGTCACATTCACCAGCTTCTTCACCTGTGGATGCAACACATCTGCATGTCATAATGAAAGAATCCATTGTTTATTTAACGAAATATAGCAAACAAAAAATAGCAGATATTGACTAGAATATAGAATAGGCAAACAGAATTGCTTTGATACTACTAATAAACAGTACCGGTGAAACTCGATGTAGCGAGTAAAACAGTGTCTAGACTGATTTGTTGTCGGGAATCGGAAATCAACAGGTGCCGTTTTCAATTCAATCTGAGAGAATAAATCATAAGAATATCAGCACACATGAGGATTGAAAGACAAGGACAAACATGCTTTTGAACTGCCAAACAACAAACTACTAAAGGGACCTATTCCTCTGGAGCAGAAACAAGAACACCAATCAAGCAAAAACAAAATTTCCTAATCCTAAATATTCACAAGTTCACAACTATAATTCATCTTGAAGTGAGAGATTCAGCATCAACACTATCCAAGAGATTCGACAAGGCTATATAGCATGTTTTTCGTAGTCTACTAAAGCTTCTTCAAGTACACTTTCATTTAGACTCAAAACTATCAGCATCAAATTAGTTCTTGTCCTCCAAATAGAACCGACTTTCTCAACTCTTTGAGATGAAGCAAGAGCTAATTGTAAGGCTGGAGAAGAAGTGAATTGAGAAGATCATGAAAGTATGAGGTTGATGAACACAAAAACAAAACAACAATGCAACGGCTAATGTCACATTCTAGAGAACAAACCCAAAATCTAAATTAATGAAAGTAGATAGTATCTACCATCTACATAGCTAGCGAGATTAAGCAGAGGACAGCCTGTGACTGCTTGTTTATTGGCGAACTGCAAATATAGGAGATCGAGAAAGATCAAACAGAAGCTTCTGCATAGAATTTTTACTTTATGGATCTACCTAACCCAACCCCTAGTACAGCCTTTAATTCTCATTCGCTCACCTAGAAACTACTAAGTTAATAAAACACAAACTGCAAATTATAAAATTTCCATCAAAATCAAGCAGATGAGCATATATATACTAATCATACTAGAAAAAAGAAAAGAAGATATAAGCATTTATCCCACCTTTACCCCTTCAAGAATTCCAAATTCTATTGTACCATATCTTGCATCTACCACTTGCTAGCTTATTTTCAAAAGACCCATAATCCAAAGGGCCATTACTTCACAATGTCCACATCTCTCGATCTTTACTATTAACCTATTAAGTGGTCTTTAAATTGGTGTCAGTATACATAGTAAGTCTTACTCGTCGTATTCAACTTTCCAATTTAAGATCACCAAATTTAAAATCCAGATTTGCAGTATGCACATTCCTCTCCCACTAGACAGCAACAAAGATAGGCTAAAGAACCCCCAACGACCTAAGTTCTACTTCGGAGAACTTATAATCTCCATCCAACTATAAAATCAAAGCAAAATAGAGGCTACAGCATATAAATATGTATCTTGTCTGCCTCTTTACCAACCACACTTTTAGTTCGTGAAATTCTTCATGCTTCTGTCTTCAAATAACTTATTCATGCTTCACATGTAAATATCTATTTTCTTCTATTATCGTCGAAGGGTTCAGTTTTGAACATTACTTTATCATGTTTTATTATTTTATTTTTAAATAAGTGGGCAGATAGAAGAAGCATAATACGTGTCATCAAGCTAAGATCAGAAAACTAGTTTAGTATGAGAATGCTGCAAACATGTAATCAGTAAACATGATAACTCAAGAATTACCTAGACTAAGAATAAAAGACTACCAAATAAATTTGTTGAAGATCTAGAGGAGCACATAATTGGTTTTTTAAGGAGTATTTCATTGATGCTTGGAAGGTAGACTTAGTTTCTGAACCATCCCATTTGTTCTCTTCTAACAACAAAGCCCCTAAAATGAGGGGCAAAAATGATCCATGAGAGAAAATGACCCTTTAACACCAAATCTCTAATGCAAATTTCATCCAATCAAAAGAAGAAAATTATGATTGGATCCACAGATCTTAGGTAAGAAAATGTTCCGGAACAAGTTTCATTTTATCTATTGTCAATATCCAAATTTTAACATCTATATCACCAGATTAATAATGAAATGGATATCAATATTTTCTCCCCAATAAGTTAGACGAAATTGGAATAGACACAACTACCACATCCTGCGTCTTAGGGTTTCTAAGTCCCGGACGGAGGGAGGCAGGGAGTATATAACATTTGATACACAAAATATACAAACAAGACACAAACCCTAAAAAGAAATCGTTCTTTGCATCATTTATCTGATCATTTTAAAAAATAAACCAAAACTAAAAAACATATGAGTTACCAATGAAATGAATTAATAAAATGAAACACAAATCAGGAGAATAGAAATGAAAACCCTAAATCAAAATAACCATTGATTAAATAAATCCATAAGTATAAATCGTAAATCTGGCATGTATTAAAATGATAAGAAAAACACTTACCTCGTCCATATTCCAGGTGAGACTTCGGAGACAAAATTTGAGAAACGAGAACAAGGCTTTTCTCTGAATATGAGGTAGTGAGACAGAGAAAAGAGCAAATGGGGTATATAGTGGTATTTCACACGAGCCGGATACCACGTGTGCATCTTTGACGCATGTTTTGGGGATTGCTTGTATTTTTGGGGGGACTATTTTTTTTTTTTTTAATATTATTATATTATTGGATAACGATTATTACATGAAACTAGTTGGAAGCGTAACAAGCAAAGCTCCAGCGAGTTTTATGGGTAACCTAATCAAGGGAGCCGAAGCGGATGGGGCTGAGATTGTGTCACAAGGGGGGCAAGCTAACTCTACCTTCCATGTTAACTCCTGCAATATTACGTCATTAGACGATCGAACCTGGGAATTCCTGGAGCGCATGAATTGAGTTTACATACTTTGAAAAACGGGGATGACCAGCTGAGCTAGGTGGTTACGTAGGTGCCCACTTTAGTGAGACCCCATTACTTAGGCACCAAGTATGTAAACTCTATAAATAGAGTTCCAAACCTTCGTAAACACACATACTAATAAAAATCTCTTTCTCTTCTTCCCTCTACTCCACTTCTCTATTTTCTCTATTCACAACACATTATCACGCCCATTGCTCTACCAACTGATACATGGAGACGGAGAACATTATTTACATATACATCTAACCATTTCTATTGGTTTGATTTTTTTAATTTTTCTTTTAATCTAAAAATTCCAATAATATTTATGTTGGATTTATTCTAGGTTTGTGGTATGTAAACCATGTGGAATTTACTAACAGGAGAGCTTATCTACGATCTCCACAAAAGAAACGGCGTTGTGTCCAGTATCCTATTATTCGTTTTCTTTCTTATGTTTTTGTTATTTTATTCTTTTGATCAAATTTTTAAAGTTTGTACTAATAGCCTCAGGGCAATAGCTATGGCAATTAACAAAAAAAAAAATTGTCGAGCCACATGGATGAACAAACTGTGTTTTCCACTATGGTAAACTAGAGCAAAATCAACAAATCTGGTTTTTCAGAGGCCCACTAGTATTTCTTTTTAATATAAAATATTTTATAGGATAAAGATAAAATATAATATTTAGGTGAGATAAAATAGGATGAAGTGAGATAAAATAGGATAAAGTGAATAAAAAAGTATTAAAGAAATCGTTCGGAATCAGGAATTGTATTGGGCGTTCCTAGAATAGTCACCGGCGTTGGAAGAAAACTGTTCAGCGGTTGAACATGGCATGCGCGCTTCTGGCTCAAACGCCAGCGCTTGTTCCACGATCGCCCGTCCTTCCATCAAGCGCGCGCTACATCATCCAACTGAATGAACAAACTAACAAATTTGTTGGTTTGAACATCCATTTTTCATATTTGTTGAGTCCATAATGGGAACAAAATGAACAAACTTTGAGTTTGTTCATTCCATAGGAACTGCTCTCATGCAATTATTGTTTCTGTAACATACCTCACCAAACAACACGTTTATAAGTGTGTTAAGTTTGGTTTTGAACTTTTGATCACAACACCTTTTACTTTTTCCAACAAGGTGATATATATTGGTCTTACCTTAATTTCTTTTGATGAATTATAGTGTCCATAATTTTATTTTAAGGTGAATGATTATTTTTTCGAGCCCGTAGATTGTCTTTTTTTTTGAGAGAGTTTACATGCTTTTGTACCAATTAATTTCGGGTTCCAAACATATCCATCGTTGCAGATAATAGTATGTCAAGCGATAATTTTTTTCATGTCGATAGATATATTCCATAATGAGTATATGTATCGAATTGATCGAACTATACTTTACAAAAATTTCTTTCGTATATATGATGAAAATATTTCCGCGATAATCAGGGGGATACACCACTAGAAGTCGTTGTTCATTAACTTTAAAAGTTATATTTATCACCCATCATAATCAAATTGAAAAATGTCGCCATCTCAAATATGCGAGAAAATATTTCATTTTTCTTTTATTAAGCTTTTTCCTCTTGAATCCAGTCACATCTAGCAAGTATGTAGCTTTTTAGTACATGCTACAGATAATGCTCCAATAGAGTATATCAAAACACGATCCACATTCTTCAAGTCAATATCTCTTTATTTTCCCGTTAAAGGCACCGGTACCAGTAAATTTTGAATTTTTCAAAGTATGCATACACTGGAAATTGTGTGAGATCCTGATAAGCTAATATGATTGTCGAATATTCATTTATTGTAGCTACTAAAGTATAAATGATGGTGGTTGTTAACCCCTCTGCAGAGGAATATCGACATACGTGATTGGTTGGCATGTAATCCAAATTAGATTGGATTATTTTAATTTCTCGATTGACGTAATATAAGGATCCTAGCTAGACTCGACACCTTAAAGTTTCCAAGCCTTAAAGTTACAGGTTGGTGTTAGTCATATTGCGTATTAATAGAAATAAATCGTTTTAAGAGTGATTGGGGTTTATATGTTCAAACCCTAGGATTGTTCAATAATACTTTTTTCTTCTTATATGATTAATCCTTGAAGGATTCATGTTGCATTCTCACAAAAAATGTGTTCGGAGAACATATTCAATTTGAAATCCATATAGGATTCAAATAATATTTTGGCAGCCACCTGACTCGATTATGTCAGGTTTAACAATCCTTTCTGTGTTTTTAGAAATTTGGTACGACCCAAAAATACGGATTAATTAGTTGATATTATCAACTTTACAGTTCTCTTGAGGAATCTTTGAAAACACAAAAATCCACCTTTTAGCAGCATAATATTTGTATTTTCTTTTCTTAAATCTGCAGTTCAATATTATGTTTGCTTAAAACTTATCTATCTGATATAGACTAGAGTTATGATGCTTGTTTTTTATAATACTAATATAATTGAGTTAGCATTCACAAATCGTCAAAAATTGTACTTTTTTTCCTTCGTTTCAGGTTTTGTCCCACGTGGTTTTCCTGAAAAGGTTTAACGAGGCAATATGTTGTTGACGTTTAATTTTCTTTCAAAATGTTGATATTTGTGCTCTTTTTCCTTCGTCCAATTTTTTTTCTCATTGGGTTTTTTTGGCAAGGTTTTAGTGAGGAAATTTAATTCAACATGACGGTCATACAAGGGGGATTTGTATCAATTTAGTTGTTTAGTGGATGCCCACATTTGATTAAACCAAATCAACTTAGTCATCCCCTAATAATTTGGATTTCCTTCTCACAAATACGATTTTTGTTCACGTATGATAAGGTATTTATATCTTGGCACTTTGTTGAAGAAACTACATTAACTATTTCTGCAAGTCATCTCCAAGAAATTAGCAATCCAAGACACAAGTACTTAATGTATTGAAAGAAACATGAAGACTCGAGAACACTACTATTAGAAGACTAACACAAAAGAAGACTTCATCAACTGGCAGATTTCTCAAGAAAGCATTGCTATCTCCAGCATTCAAGAAATTCGTTTATCGAAATTGGGAAGTGTCGACTCGAAGATTGGCAAGTCAAGGTTCAACTGAAGTACTTATCAGAGGGAGCATCATAGTAAAAGGTATTTACTGGACTATCACATTGTACTCTTTTTCCTTCGTCAAGGTTTTAATGAGGCAACATATGCATGTCCAACTATATTCTAACTTTTCTCATAATGTACTCTTTTCCCTTCAATCAGGTTTTATCCTTTTGGTTTTTCCTGACAAGGTTTTAATTAGGCAATTTCTTAGATACAATGGTCATCTAGGGGGAGTGTTATAAACAGAAGTTTATTCGGTAGATGACCACTTTAGTGGGACCCCATTACTTGGGCACCAAGTATGTAAACTCTATAAATAGAGTTCCAAACCTTCGTAAACACACATATTAATAAAAATCTTTTTCTCTTCTTCCCTCTACTCTACTTCTCTATTTTCTCTGTTCACAAGACATCTCTTGTTCTCAAGCAGCGTATAATATTCTTTTTATTAAACCCCGAGAGGCATTGTCCATCTATTCATTTAACTTTAAATTTTGATTTTTGTTATAGGGAAACCTGATTTGTTTAGGGGGAAAGCTAAAATTGTTTGACTATGGTATATTTCATTTGACTTTAGGTCATTAAAGGGGAGGAGTAAAAAAAATTCTTTCCCCTAACCGAACGCTGAGTTTTCCGTTCTGTCCTCAACCTAACCTAACCGTTTTTCTTTGATCGGTCTTAACCTAATATTATATTTAAGTTATTGTATAACCATGGCTAACCCTAAATCAGTTCGTGATTAAATAATATCGTTCTTGCTTCCCGAATCTTTTCACAAAAACAACATGAATGATGATGCCGATGGGGGCGACTATACATAAATTACAGAAAAAGAAGACCTATTTTTGTTGTCAGACACAAACTATATAACCAAAAATGGTATTAATTTTTCTGGTGTTAAACCTTTTTACGGTCAAGAACAATCTCTAGAACAAGAAGAACAAAAAAATATACAAGAAGATCAAGAACATGAACATGAAGAACAATCCGAGCCAACCTATTGAAATGCAAATACATACTTTACTTCTTAAAAAAACGTATTGAGTAGAGTTTCGTGATCAATAATAGAACATGCATCTCCTTTATAGTTGTACTATAGGTTGAAAGCCAACCCGAACATTACGCCATTGCGAACTCTTCCATCTCATTGAATCCAAATCACTTACACCAGTTATCGTGCCCATGTATCTGCGTACCCCTGATCCTCAGTCTCAAACATCATTCTAAATCACATTCCGAGTGAAACTTGGGTGTACAATATACTTTACAGAACTACAAATTCTGAAGGACTAGCCCTGCTAGAAAAATAATATTGGTGAAGTGCTGACCCGGCTTCCTATAAGTATATCATTAATCTATAGTGACAAGACACAAACAAAAGCAGGAAACAACATGCTTTGGGTTGTAGAAGATTGTAAACGGACTATTACTTGCAGCTGCAGCGAGAATTCCAATATGCATGTTATATATCACTTGATGTTAATATGACAAGAGTGTTAGTTGTTGTCTATTAGCACGTCTTTGACCAAAATAATTAAGCTGTGATTTCTCATCTCTGCACACAAAATATATTACTTTTACTGTGATGAACATAAAAATGTGAGTAAGTACCAATCCCCCATCTAAGATATTCTGGTTTTTATGTCTAATTGTCCAACCAATAGTCACTTAATAGTTTTAAGTGTCTAAACTATTTGACAGATGTGGTGAACAATCAGCTTAAGAGAAACCAATTATAATTTTTTAAATTATATATACTCTTTAGGTCGGCTGTAAGTGTCAGTTTGTACTAACTCTATACATAGAATTTGCAACATCCAAACTCAATAATCTCAAAACTAAGCACATTCAGTAATAGATAACATACCCCTTCTCGGTTATTAGTCACCCTTTCTTCTTAAGATGTTGATGATACTGGTAAAGAGAACCACAAGTTACTATAAGCAGAACAATAAAGGAGTAATCTCATTCCATCTCTATCTCACTTCCTAGGATGGTGATGATACTGGTAAAAACAGTGATGAATAGGCTTATCTAAAACTAAAATATCTAATTTAGTGGTTGACAAAGGTAATTCTCACATGTCGTACAAAAATTCACCCATGCAAATATGTTACACATTTTATCAAACACTCATCGTGCATACAAACAAAAATTTATATACATATGCATGAAATTTCAAAAACTAAACTTTTCTTAGACCCAAAGTTCAAAAACAATTAAATTAGAGAAAATTCAGAAATAAAGTTGGTTTCACTAACTCGTGATTAGATCAGAGTTATACTAAAACAATTACATTTGCTACAGATTAGATAAAATGAGATTGAACATAAGATGAATTCCTTTATAAAATAAAATACAATTTAAAAACATGAGAAGAATTTAAGGAAGAAGATCTAAATGAATACCCGTGTTTTTCTTCCCCTTTGGACTTTACGATTAAATTATCGCTGTTACAGTGAAGCTCATGGTCGGTTTCTCGGAGGGTAGCGTGGTAATACAAAATAATATGTAATAAGTCAATTTGATCGCATATTTCCCCCTACACATATCTCAATTATATTAGCTTTCTCCTTAAAATTCTTTTCCCCTAAATAAATCAGCTTTCCCTATAACAAAAATCTAAACTTTTTAGCATATTTTTCCACTAAATCTGCACATCTATTTACATTTCTATTAACAACCGACACTTTGACAGATTCTAAGAACACAAAATTTGTCATGTTATCTCTCAAAATATTAGCAGCTTCCCAGGAACAAGAGTTAGTCTTGTTATTGATGAAGAAAACCACGTTGTTACAGTCATAAAAAAGCTCCATCTTTTAATCATGTAGATCTTTTGCCCAACTCACCGTCAACTGAATTGCTAGTGCTTCTGCGGAATCTGGCCCTGTGGTCCAACCTGAATCAAAAGTTGTATCATTAATCAAAGCATTTCTAAATAGCGCAACCCCAATCCCAAATTCCTCAGTTTCTTTTTTAAAGGACACATCAATTTGATAATAAACATCTCTAATTTGAGAAATCACATTTCTGGGAGTAACTATGTTAACTCTTTGTTGTGTAATAGAATCTGGAAAAGCAATGTTCCATTGTGTGAATTGGCATCTCACCTTATTCACAAGTTCTAAGGGTTATAGTTTTATATGATCAAACGTTACATAATTTCTATATTTCCATATGCACCATGTTAAAATACTGAAAATATGTACCCAATCTTTCAGGTCATCCTTAAGCCATTCATAATCCCATTGAAGGAAATTTCCATTATAAGATGGACATGGGATATTTAAAGTGAACCAAACAGCTATAACCAAAGGGAAATTTATAAATAAGTGACTACTAGATTCAACTGCCCCTAAATTACATAACACACGCTACATAACGACCTTTCTTGAAAAACAGGCTATTATTCAATTTAACGATAAAATATCCGCAAACATTTTCCATACAAATAAACAGATCCGAGGTATTACTTGTATTATCCATATCTTCTTCCAATACCATGTGTTGTATATTGGCAGAACCTGATACAAGGGAAAAAAAAAATTTGCCGGTAAACAAACCCTTTTTAGTTCCCTTCCAATATAGAGTATCCTTATCATCCTTTTTAATATAAACATAGCTAATTTAACGATAACCATACCTCCATCCGGTAACCACCTGTCCTCGAAAATTCTGACTTCAAAATTACAACCTATAGGCCAGATACTATATTTTTTGATGATTTCAATTCCTTATGATGTGCTAGTCCAAACGCAAGAAAAATTGTAAGTTCCAAATTTGTGCACGACATGAGTTTTAGGAAAATATTTCCCTTTTAGCAGTTGTACCCACAATTGATTTGAATTATTTATTAACCTCCAAGCTATTCTAGAAAGTAAAATAATGTCAAACTTATGTACCTAAACCACCTTGATATTTTGGTAAATATATAAAAGTCCATGCCATGGGGTAAACCATTGGGTCCTCTTTGTTCCACCAAAAATCCAGCTAATTTTTATCAAGCTTATCTAGAATTGTATTCGACAAAGCAAAACACATCATTTGATGTATTGGGTAAGATGAAAGAGTAGAGTTAGTGAGAACAGTTCTTCCCACTTGCGCTAGCACATTAGACTTCCATCCTCTTAAAGAACTATAGGTTTTTTCTAATGATGGTTCAAAATTTAGAGCCTTGGACCAATTAAAAAGGAGGAGAGTTCCTAAGTATTTTTTATTAATGTGTTTGACTTTCAAGATCCTAGATAATATCTTATGATGCTTGCCAAAAATTTTCTTGCTAAAATACACCCCCGAGTTCTCAAAATTTATAGACAGACTAGAAGCATTGCAGAACATATGTAATAACCACGAAATATTTCTGACCTCAGGAATAGTAGCGTTGCAAAAGATGAAAAAAATCATCCAGCAAACAGTAAATGAGATATAATACAAAAATATATATTTATTTGAACACCCGAAACTTTTTCATTTTGTTAAGACCATATAAGGATCCTAGAGAGACCTTCTAAAGCAATAATAAAGATGTAAGGAGATAAGGGGTCTCCTTGTCGGAGACCATGAGTAGAATGATAAATTGGTCATGGGGCACCATTTAGTAACACTTGACAAGGTACAGTCGAAATGTATTCGTAAATTAGTTTACACCATTCATCACCGAACCCTAGTTTTTTTTAAAATAAACATAATGAATTTCCATTCTAATCTATGAAATGCTTTAGAAAGATTTAATTTAACTGCAATATGACCTGACTTCTTTTTTCTATCTGTTTTCATGCTGTGAAGAATCTCATAAGAAATCACTATATTATCTGTGATCTGTCTCTCAGGAATGAAGGTTGATTGTTATGTAGAAATGCAATTCTCTAAAACCTATTCAATCCTATTCGCTAATCTTAGATATAATCTTATAAATAGAGTTGCTCAAACCAATAGGTCGGAACTCACTAGGAATTACTGGATTGGGAACCTTATGAAATAGAGCGGTAAATGTGTTAATAAGAAAAAAAAACTAAAACTAAACTAAACCTTGTTAACAAACAAACAAATATCTAACTAATGATTTTCTTATTTCCTTCTTTATTTTCTTTTCTTAAATGAATTTACCGGTGGCGATTACGTTTGGGATACATAATAAAGTAATTATTGTTATAGCATAAATTGACTGAATCCAATAGGGGTTGGTATGTCAAGTATGAAATTGTAATTTTAATGTCAAAAATATACGCTCAAACTGTACCGATGAGCGTCGTTTACTCAACAAAATAATAAGATGTTTCCCACTAATTAACAAGTAATAAAGCAGTAGTAAGGATCGTTCCCACGAGAAGTAATGCAATTGATATGTTATCTAAATCAGTGAGAATATAAAAGAAGGATAAAAAGGATAATAGAGGATGATAATTAAGAAATCCTTCGTCGTTACTAACCGTTAACTCAACAGTGTACCCGTTTATCTCCTGTTAGAATCAATTGTCACCAACCGTAGAATAGCAGGTACGCTTAGCTATCCCCAAAATTCCTTGTGTCACCGGATACGGAAGCGCTCGGCTACCGGATTCTATTCAACTGAGCCGTCCTGAGGTACGCTTACAAGGTGTAACTCAACCGAATGCTTTAGGGTTTGTGAATTTAGGTTTGATCCCAGCAGTTAAACTCGGTATGCTCGGTCCACTTACTGGTGTTGTCTTTACTCGCAATTGCTCCACAGAATCCCTCCGCAAGGTCTTGCGATTTCTACTTGTGAGGAGATAAGCGACAATTACGGATCGCCCAAATCTCTATTAGCATTAGAATGATTAATAGACTAATTTAGTTGCGCACCCAAACCAATCTAAGAATCAATCATAAACCTTCGATATAGTAAAAACAATCCACAATGATTAACTTTAAAACTTGAAACAAACTTGTAAATAATTGAACTTCGCAGTTAGAACTTTGAATTCATCATTAACAATAAAAAGAATATAGAAAAGAGATACTTCTCCCCCCTAAGAGGGGAAAAACGGTAAAAAGAAGATATCTCAAATTATATTTAAGCTTCCCTCTATATAGAGTTTGTAACCTCTTCTTGAAGAAACTAGAAAACCTAGCTAAGATAAGAAAGTGCACCTCCTTAAAAATTGTTTCCCATGCATCACATCTCGTGCAAAGTGGGTTGCCAAAACTCGTCAGAATTCCCAAACACAACTCACGGCCAACGCTGGTCACGTCTAAGTTCCACAAGCAAAAGAATTGGGCTCACGTCACCCAAATCCAGCCCATTTTCTTGTTATTGGCTGGTCAGTTCTGTGGGACTGACAACCTATTCTCAATTCCATCTTTCCCTCTCGTCTCTTCCAACATCAATCACTCCATGAAAGCCATCATCATTAAACCACTCAGCTTACATCAATCACAAGCTCAAGCCATCAATACCAGCACCACAGGAACATGGCAGCACAAACAATCTTCACTGTCCCACGACTAACAGTAGCCATCAACCCATCGAGCCTCAACTGATATCTCTCTTATCCATCGCCATTAATGGCAGCAGCACTTCACTCTCTTATCATCAACTAATCTCGACTCCATTCTCTGTTGGCATCACCATTAGCCTGTGAACAGCATCAGTACCCATCTCGTCACCACTCACCAGCACCATTACCACTGATATCACATACCACTGTTACGTACAGCCGATTCTGCTCCAATCTCTCCTACAGCTCCAACTTGAATCAGTAGAAACTCGAGCTCTCTGTCCATCACATCCATGGCAGCAAGCCAACATCCAATCTCTTCCTTCTTCCATCATTTCACGGCCAACTTCTCTAAACTCCCTGTGTATCTCTTGCATATATACCAAATGATACCACAGCATTAATCCGATGGCAGCAGAACCGTTATTCCTCCAACTTCCATTCTTAACTGTTCTGTAAATAGTGTTCCATCAGTACCTCAAACCCATACAGCTCCATATTGCTGATCAACACTGCCATCAATCATCATCACTAGCAGCCAATCCAAACCTCTCTTACTGACATCGCTGCCAACATACTGCCATTCGAGCCCTCTTCGCATCACCACTGTCAATACCTACTGCCAATAATGGCAGCAACAACTCGTAACCGAGCACAATGCAGTACTGTTGTTGTGCATCAAAAATCACCTTCTATGCCTCCCTGCATCTTCTCTGTTCTACTTGAGCTCGACTGGTTCTCATCAACTAACAGAAATCACAGCTTACTATCATCTCAGTTCCCGAACTCAGACAACCAGACCTTACTACCGTCGGCTGGAGGCACAGGTCATTCAGGCATTCTACCAAACACTTGTTATGCGTGTAGCAAACTGGCCATGGCTATGTACTCTCTGTAAATTGGAGATTGCACAACTCCTTCCCTGCACAGTACAAATTTAATCACACAAACCCATTCTCATAATCATTCACAAAGACTAAACCACACTTCGATTCATAATCGTTTGGGCACAAATCAAAAGGCAGGAACTTCCATTTCTTCTCCCTATATTGCCAGCCTTAAGCTCAACTTCTTGTCTGCATTTGCGAATTTGAGATGAACCTTCGTAGCACACGCCTATGTGTGAAATCCACTTCAAAACTTTGTGGTCCAAATCAGTCGCACGTCTTCAAGCCCAACATCTGTAAACCGGGATGATGTTAAGCCCATGAATGCCTCAAGCTCAGCACTAACTCTATTTGGCTCGTGACAGCATTAACGCATACGACTTCGGCGCTTTTTCTTGCCATTGTACCTTGGCCGCCTCCAGTAATTCATAACGGATATCAGCTGGTTGCTTCTTAATGCCACGCGACTGCTGGTAGTGGTTTCCCATGCAATGATAATTCCGCCTCTTTTTCGGTAAATTGGACGATTTCTTGTTTTTCTCGAGAATAAGCTCCAAAATTCTCATAAAATATAAAAGAAAGCTAATAATACAATTTCGCAAAAAAACTAGCTAAGAAAACATAACCAATCGATACTTAGAGAGATGTTTTTAAACACTTATCATGCACTGCTAAAATCGACTTCAGGATAGGCTAAACTTACGTTGTACATATGTGGAAAGGAATATCCAGTTATCTCCGAAGACTTAAGAGGACACGAAGGCGTTTTCCTTTATCAAAGTCAGTAACTGAAGATTGATTTCCTTCGTATGATTATAATTTCCATCTTTATCTGTCTTTCTATCTATTGAATAACAAAGTCATTGGTCTTAGTATGAGAAACTCGACTATTCATGATTGGCCAAGGAAAAAGGGAATTACCATTTAAATATTGTTTTTTTCTGTAAATGTGTCGAAAATAGAGACCGGCGACAAAGAGTTATGTTTTCGCCCTCTTTATTAAGGTTTAAAAAGTTCAAGTTTGAAAGTATTTTTACTTCTTTTTGTTAAGGTTTAGAAAATTGGAATTGGAGATTTCGTAAACTGAAGTATAAAAGCATTTTTGCTATTTTCAACTAAGGTTCTGAATGCCTTTCCTCTTTGTTTCAAAAACTAAAGGCAGAGAATGTTGTTTTGCACTTCACTGTTTCCTCAGGGATATGCAGCTCCTCTGGTACATATAATTTTGAGTTGATACTTTAACAAGCCAAAAATCACTTAATTCCGACACAATACACATAAGTTATTTTCCCGTCTCTTTTCTGGTTTCTACACCTGTTGATGGTGGTTTCGAAAATTGGACTGAATGTTAATTTTGACATGTTTTGATTTTTTAAATATCTAAAGACACAATGTAAATATATTTACACGTTATTGCAAACCAAACTTGGTTATTTAGAGACGTTGAAAAAGGATCTCACTTCCACCTAAGGTATGTTTCATCTTGCTATTACAAGTATGTATCATAGATAAGTTAGTGAAATATAATGAGAGATATTTATTAGCAATGTACAACTAAAGTCATCAAACTAACTTGGGAAGTAACAATGTTTAAGAATGGATGTTGTTACTATATTGAAAAGGAGAGGTACCTAGTACCTCACCAACTTTGAATCTGATAGGAATATAAACCTATGTACTACTTTTAATAATTAATAGGATACTAAACTTCTGATGCGAAAAAGTAAAACCGCACACAAACAAGAACTTTGTTAATGAGGAAACTAAAATCTCGGAGAAACCCCCGGGACCTCTTCCAGTTTGAACATTATATTGTATTAAACCGCTACAAACATTTTCCTACCATCATACTTCGTCTTGAAATGTAGTTGAGATCTAATTGACCATCCGAGCAATTTAGCTTCAGTAGTGCTCGTTATTTATCTCAGATCTCGCAAAATTCTACGTACATAATTCTCATAGCTGACATCCGTTGCATGCCTAAGAATTGCTTCTGCGATTGTGAAGACTTTCAACTAATTTGCCTCTAACAGAATGCATATTGGTTTCCTTCATAAAGATATTCAATCAATGTAATGAAAATATTTTTTCTTAAGAGAGATTTTCAAGGATAAATAAGATATCAAGCAAAGCTCAAAAATTTCGATAGCTTACTAAAAGGGAGAAGATAACTAGTACACCACCAACTTTTTTCGTTCGTGAACATATATGGACAATCCTTGTATAACACATACTTTCAGTTACAAAACTGTATATAAGATTTTTTAACAAGGCAACTGATATGTACTGTACTGGGAATAGAATCCCAACAAGGACAAGTCTGGTGTAGCGCAGTCTGGTCAGCGCATCTGTTTTGGCTACAGAGGGCCATAGGTTTGAATCCTGTCACCTTGACTGTAGATCCTCTCCTTTCAAGACACAAATTCAACAAGAAAGAGTCTAGTATATTCTTTACAGTTGAGATAATACAATCTATGTTTAACAACGTAAAATATGTGATATTTTAATTATAAAAACAAAATAATATAATTTCAAAAAGAAATAACGCAAACACCCGAAATTTTGTTAACAACAAAACTACCATCTTGTAAAAAAATGCAGAGCCTAGTCCAGATTGAACACGCGAACCTCATTTATTAAACCAACTGCCTACAACTAGGTTTCAGACTAAATATAATACCTTGCTTCAGTTGTATTCATGCACCTGTAAAACTCCTAGCTGAATACCAATTCTCTTTAGATTTTACTCTTGTAAATTTTCTAGCAAAATGTTAATTATCTTAAGAAGATGCTCTTGAAATTTTGCTAGAAGCAAAACATTAATTCTCTTTAGAATATGCTCCTCAATAATTAGGGTTTACACGTACTGTAACCTAATTTATTTTACCTCACAAGATCAACTAGGTAAATCCTAGAGATTTCTTGATATATGAACTTGAAGTATTCTATAGAATGACCTTAGAATACACAAGGATCATTGTAATCACCTAGGTACAGGTTCTGTAACTATCAAAGAAAAAGATAGCTTGCATGTGCTTTACGATCCCCAAGTAGTCTTCAGAATATTGATCCTGTTCTTGAAAAACAAGGATGTGGAAAACAACCTTATGCAATACACATCACTTTCCAAGGGATAGTTTGTATAGTTATAAGAAAACTTCTTTTTATAGTGAATGACCAACGCTAAGTTGCTTAAAATTCTAGTCACCTTGTCTAGCCAAGGAAACATCATAAACCTGACTAAAATAGGCATAGTCACGGTTTTACAGTTTAGTTCGCGAATTTTCACTAAAAGTTCACCTCGTGTTTCCTATTCACGAAGTGAACCTTTAGCCACACTTTTTAGCCTTAGTAAATCACTCATAACTTCTTTTTTATAACTCAGAATTGATTGATTCTTATCTCGTTGGATTCTTAATTTTGTTTACTATAACATGGAGACATTTTCAAGGCTGATGATTCTAAATTATTAGGCTCAAAACTCCTCGGGCGTATATACAAAAGTATATTTATAGTCATTGGAATTGTTCGAATGAGTGAGCACTTTGTTTAGATATATACATACAGGTAGGATAAACAAGATATCATTCTCAAGAAGATCCATGTTCTGTTTATAGAACTCTGGTGGGAAACGATCAGGTCCCGGGGCAGACCATGGGGCCATTTTCTTAATAGTATTCCTGATTTCTTGTAAAGTAATGAGACTCAAAAGATTATTATTGTCCTCATTACTAATACATGGACTTATGCAATTCAGAAAAACCCTATTATGAAGAGGATTAGATGTGGTACTAATAGATTTAAAATGAGAGACAAGAAGGTCCTCGAGTTGAGATCTGTCATTGGACCACTGGACATTGTTGAGTTTGAGAGAACTTATGTGATTAAAATGATTCCTTATATTAGATGAATTATGATAGAAAGAAGTATTTTTGTCATAACTCTTAATATACTCAACTGTGGATTTTTGAGCATAGAAATCCTCTTGGATTTTCTGCCAATGCTCGAGATCTTTCTCAACTTGTTTTATAGTATCAACATTCTGAATAACACTGGGATTGTTATTCAGAGACTGAAGTTGAGCTTCCAGATTTTTGACTATGTGGTCTATATTACCAAAATGATTCAAGTTCCATTTTTAAGGTTAATTTTAACTAATCTAAGTCCATTCACAAGTTGATAAGGAGGTGATCCTCTAATATCATTGGAATAAGTCTTCCTAATTACCTCGTGAGAGGATGGATCACTAAACCAACACTTGAAATACCTATATGGTTTATTACCTTGATGAGAATGTGTGTTAGTCACCAAGATAATAGGAATGTGATCTGAGCCAATGGTATTTATGTGAAAGAGCATAGAGTTATCATAATACTTAAGCCATAAACTATTCACTAGATCCCTATGAGTCTGGCTCTTATAAGGTCATCGCCAACTTGTCTGTTTGACCATGTGAATTTAGGACCAATGTATCTTAAATCCATAAGGTCAGAGGCATCAATAGTAGATTGAATAGTAGGATATCCAATGGTAGTAGGAGTGGTGAAAGTAGATATTTCATGGGCCTTCATGGTTATGTTTAAATCACCAATGAGAACCCATGGAAGGTTAACTCTTTCCCCAATACTCTTTATTTAATTCCACTGTTGCAATTTCTCATCATGGTATGTAGAACCATATAAGAAAGTTACTAGGAATTCTGTCTTGCCAAGATCATAGGAAACTAAACATTGATCAATTTATCTGTATTCTGAATGATATCGAATTGGAAACCAGTCTTCCACATAAGAGATATACCTCCTGAGAGACCAGCAGAAGGAAATACCCAATTATCAGGGTAACTGAATCTTCTCATGTATTGGCTCATTTTTGTAGAGTCATTCTTGGTTTCACAAAGAAAAATAACATCAGGATTTTGACTCTTAATAACATTGGACAAAGAATTTATAGTTGTGGGGTTGCCGAAACCCTAACAATTCAAGGACAGTATTCTCATGGGGATGAAAGTGAAAGAAAATCTAGAACTTCTTTGAAACAAAAAATTAACACCCGCTATGACAAGAGTAGAAATAATATTGAAAAGATGAGGGTACCCAAATATACCTCAATCTAAAACTTTTCCACCTATAAGTTCTTTCTCCAAAAGTGATTGTCTATAGACTGAGTCGAGACAATACAACTAATCGGTTCACATTTCGTGTGATTGTCTTTGGATACGAGATCGAGACAATACGACAACAAGATAACTTGTGTGATTGACTACGGATACAAGATCGAGACAATACAACAACAAAGTATGTTTACTTGATAATATGTTCGGACTTAACCAAACTCTAGGGATTATCTATCAAGTAAAATAGGAATTAACGTTTGTGTATTTTACTTCTAATTATAATAAAAAAATTATAATTGCGGAAATAGAAAAGTAAAAGACACGGCAAGATTTTGTTAACGAGGAAACCGCAAATGCAGAAAAACCCCGGGACCTAGTCAAGAATTAAATACTCTCAGAATTAAGACGCTATACAAAATCAAACCAACTTCGTATAGTTGAGACCAAGCAACTAAACCTATAGTTCACCTAGTTTCCTCAGTATCCCTGCGCCTCCAACTTGTTAATAAGTCACGCACTTGGAACAATTCCTTTGGTTCGTATTCCAAACAGTAAAGGAACAACAAATCTGTTCGGTAATAACTCTTCTCAAACAACGTGATATGAGTCTGACAAAGGCTCTTCCGTTTAACCAATAAACTCCTTTCTCGGGTCCTTAGATCAATCTCACAACAACTACCGAAGTAATTTTTAGACTATGCAATCAATATTATTAATCACAAAGAAGTGTATTGATGCCGATCTACTCAACTAATCAATCCAATCTATCACAAAGATAAACCGATTATAGTTGGATCCCTTTCCAGACGAAACAAGGATTGTGCACACCAAAGATTATGAACCCAAATAGTCTTCTTGTCTTCAAATATTCTTTAATCTTCAATCAACACCTGCACACAATCAACTTGAATCTCTTGTAATAAATCATACACAGAACGGAGTCTGTTAACATTGGATTATCATAAGACGTCTTTAGATCTACGAACAGTCTAAAGATCCCCGTCGAAACTTCGATCTAGTTTGAGTGAATCTTATATCATAATAGAAGATTCTCAAGCATAAATACACTAGGTGCAATCAAAGTTCAACAATCGTTACTCAATCAAATCAATCGAAACTAATAATAAACCACAATTATCTAGTTTCCCACCAACGGTACTAATAGAGCTTCTCAATCCCAAAGAAGTCTTTAAACTGAGTGGCCGTAAGAGATTTCGCATAATTAGGTTACTTTCCTCTCCGAATAGGAGGCTCCACCAATAACAACATAACTAGGTAGTTTTGCTGGCTTTATGGATTAGTTTGCTAGAAATGCAAACTTCAATATTTATAGACAAGGAAGTTTGGACGCCAAGTAATTTACAAAATCGAATATTCTCAAAGGTATGCAATAAACACAAAATCGGTTTTCATAATTCCTAGAAATGCACTGTCCAAATATTGACCGAAATCTCAATAGAAAAATCTATAATCAGTAAATGCACATTACTAATTATTATATTCTAAAGATATGCATTTAATTGCTGGAGATTAAATAGCATATAAAAACTAAGAAACCTTAATTAAAAGATTCTCAATTTATTTCGATCCTGGGATTCTCTTTTAGCTTTTAAGGAATATCTTTGAACAATTAATGATAAGAGTTACTGCACATGTTCAAAGTATGTCGACATCTTTACTTTGCAAGTCCTTTTTCATACTTATAATCTTGGAAACAATTTGCCACACTTCCAAACAAGTTTAGAATTGGTTCGTCTGAATTCCAAGAACTATGTGATTGATTATCCTATCAAACCACCAATTATGGGTTTCACGGTTCTACCAAAAAAAGTTCGATTCTACCTCCATGTGAGTACTGTGCATAGTCACGCTAGTTACCAAAATTCGGTTAACTAGGTACTAGGATCGGTTACCCACAACTTATGGTAACTACTTGTATTCGGTTGCACATGTCCATAGGATCGTTTCCCCCAAAACTACAAACTTGTTGCACATGTTCATAGGATCGGTTCACCCATCTACTAAAAACGTGTTGCACCTCTTACAAGGATTGATTCCCTCTTGCAAATTTGTTACACCTCTTACTAGGATCGGTTCCCCAATGACTATATAAAAGTTTCTATTTACAAGGCGTCGATCATACCATCTTGAGTGATTACTTATGATCGGTTTCACTAATAAAAGTCATACCAATACATAAGTCAGGCCTTGTGAATAGCTTTACCAAGATACATAAACAATTTTATGAGCGGTTATACTAAACACACATATTGGTAATTCAAAATAGATTTGCAATGAATAACAATACCAATAAGCCTAGAGATTTATTTTTCGATTCACCAAACGAGTTTATGAACTTGCTTCCTTTAGACGAATGTAAAACATTGTTTCCTAGGATGAAATCTTCACTCATACTCATACATAATCATAATAGCATTCATATGATCATGTCGATGTCTTATATACAAAGTTTAATGGTTGAGCAATAAACCTCGTATTGTATTCCTTAATACTATGTCTAACTAGAGTTTCATACACAGATTCACAATTATGTTTTCAATATGCACGACTTGAAAGATACGTTGGGGAAAGAAACAATACAAGTCAAATATTACTAACCTCAAGAGGAAGTATGATGTTGTCGTTGTAGATCCATACTTCTTCACATTCTTCAAGTATTCATGTAATACTTGTAAGTCTCATATCCTAACACTTTCAAGCTAACCTTTACGAAGTTGACTCTAGTATATAATCAGGCGACTCTTTAAATGAGTTTTGATTCACTAAAATATGACAACCAAACTTGACATACCAACGATTGGTGGGTTCAACCGAGCTATGCTCTAACAATCTCCCCCTTTGTCAATTTTAGTGACAAAACTCTTACATCATATGGATAAACAAATTACAAAAAGTCATTATACACGTACGCTTGATTCCAAGTTCAACAACACAAAACCTGCATTAAATTCAATCCTTAAAGGCCGTTGCTGAAATTATAATAACAAAGCTAACACTCCCCATAAAGGTAAGATAGGTAGATTTTCAATCCGCACGTGTTTGTTATTTCCATGTAGTTCGACATAACTACATATCATATGGTATGTGACTCCCCCTTAGTTTATGCTTTCACTCTTTTCGTTAGAATAAACGTTTTAGCACAAATGTCCTTTCCCTTAGTCATACCAACTCACAACAAGTTAATATCACTTGTTTACTCCATATATTTCTCCCCCTTGTTGTCACAAAATGAGAAAGAAACGAATAAATAAAGGACAAACCAATAGGATCTTACAAATCTCACAAAGAGAATTTGCAAACCTATAAGAGTTGATCACGAGGGTTTTACACACCATTTTAGATAACCAATATCAAAACCGAAACTACAAGTAAATTGGTTTTAACATGTTATCTAGGAAACAGTTGCCCGAAGCAATTTTTCCTAATAGTTTAGCACAACAAAAATCGACTAAGCACCTTAGTTCTTTTGCTAAACCGATTGTACAAATAAAATAGCTTGTTCGATAAGACCAAAATAAAGATCAGAATTAACTTTATTTTTTTCATCAGGCTCTAATTATTCTCAAAAATAATTTAGACTTTTCACTTTTAGACAAGACAAATACTAGGTTAGTTACCTAGTAATTCTTGTTAAGGCATTCGGTTAGACTTGAATAACCGAAACCTTCACATTTGATAAGTCTAACTAAGATCCGAAAAACTTAGTTTCTCTTATCCGGAAATCACTTGGACTAAACAAATGATCCCGAAACAGTTTGTTAAGCCAAAAACGATCCATACAAACCAAATAAATCAACTTGCGTAATCATTTATCTTAATCGGAAAAAATTGAAACAAACATAGACATTATAGCACCGCAATTGCACCGAAATTTTGTAAGCCTAAACAATTGACACCAAAAAATAACGAAAATAACAATAGTCTTTCTTAACCGGAAACAATTGAATCATAATCAAACATCCATACACAAATAATGGAATCAAAATAAATTGTACCGAAATTTTGTTAAGCAAAAGAAATAAGAATATGAAATAAAATCATACTTTTCTTAAACAAGAAAACAATTAACTAACAAGATTGCTACCTCAAATTCCGCATCCTCTTCTCCCCTTAAGATATGTCATTAAGCACAAGTTCACTTAAAAATCTCCCTTATCAAAGGTGTCATTCTCCCGCCAATACAAAAGAACAACAACAAAGAGCAACCTTTACCAGAGAAAGGTTGAAAACCGGTTTTAACTATGCGATGCAAAAGTTAAAAACTCGAAACACAAGGTACTAATGTACCTTGACAATGCCAATAGACTTCCTTAGATTTTCGAAAGTTTCCCTGTCTAAGGGTTTAGTGAGAATATCAGCAAGTTGACGCTCAGATGGCACATATTCTAATTTGATAACTCCATTCTCATATAATTCTCTAGTAAAGTGATACCTAATATCTATATGTTTAGTACGAGAATGTTCAACTGGATTTTCAGTCAAGCGAATAGCACTTGAGTTATCATACAATATGCTCATAGTTGAAATATTTATTCCCTAGTCAATGAGCATTTGTTTCATCCATAAAAGTTGAGTACAGCATGTACCAGCAACAATATATATATTCTTCTTCACATGTCGACAAGGACTGTGAATTTTGTTTCTTGCTGTGCCAGGCTACAATATTTTGCCCAACATAGAAGCATCCACTAGAGGTGCTTTTTCGGTCTTATACACATCCTTCCCAATCAACATATGAGCAGGAAACGAGATAGTTGTTCGTATCTATAGAATATGATAAACCATAATCCAGGGTACAGTCAAGTAAAGCAAGCTTCCTATCATAGATTTGTATAGTTTTTGATCTACTGATTTTTCTCCTTGATTTGATTGAAGTTTTCCGGTAGTTGGCATTGGTGTTGCCATTGGAGTTGCACTTTTTAATTCGAATTTTTCAACCAAATTCCTGCATATTTTTCTTAAGAGAGAAGAATATTGTCTTTTTGTTGCTGTATTTGCAAACCAAGAAAATATGATAATTCTCCACATTACTCATTTCGAATTCTCCATTCATAAGATTCAGAAATTCATCTGTTAGAGATTTTGAGGTGGATCCGTAGATGATGTCATCTACATATATATGAGCTATAAGAACATTTTTTCCATTCCATTTGGTGAAAAGTGTCTTATCAACACCCCCCCTAGAGATTCCTTTTTGAAGTAAAAAGGATGTTAGTTTATCATACCAGGCTCTTGGAGCTTGTTTTAGACCATACAAGGCCTTTTTGAGCTTAAAGATATGATAAGGAAATAATGGATCTTCGAACCCTTTTGGTTGAGCAACAAATACCTCTTCTTTTAGATCTCCATTAAGGAATGCAGGTTTAATATCCATTTGATAGATTTTAGTCTTAATATGGCAAGCATAAGAAAGTAGTAATTTAATAGACTCTAAACGAGCAACATGAGCAAAAGTTTCATCAAAGTCAATACCTTATGTTAGAGCATTGCTCGGTTGAATCCACCAAGCGTTGGTATGTCAAGTTTGGTTGTCATATTTTAGTGAGCCAAAACTCATTTAAAGAGTCGCTTGATTATGTACTAGAGTCAAATTTGTATAGGTTATCTTGAAAGTATTAGGATATGAGACATTACAACTATTACGAAGACTTGAAGAAGTAAGGAGCTACAACGACAACATCATCCTCCCACTTGAGGTTAGTGATATTTGACTTGAACTGTTTGATTCCTTAACGTATCTTTCAAGTCGTGCATATTGAAAACATAAATGTGAAGCATGAATGATTATACTCTAGTTAGACATAGTATTAAGGAATACAATACGAGGTTTATTGCTTAACCGTTAAACTTTGTATATAAGACATCGACATAATCGTTTGAATGCTATTGTGATTATGTATGGGTATGAGGTGAATATTTCATCCCAAGAAACAATGTTTTACATTCTTTTAAAGGAAGTAAATTCATGAACTTGTTTTGTGAATCGAAAGGGAAATCGCTAGGCTTATTAGTTTTTTATTCATTGCATATATTTTGAACTACCAATATGTGTGATTAGTATAACCGCTCATGACTTGTTTATGTTCTTGATAAAACTATTCACAAGTCCTGACTTATGTATTGGTATGAATTTTATTAGTGAAACCGATCTTAAGTAATCACCTGAGATGGTACGATCGATTTAGTGTTATTCGTATGACCAACTCTAGGCAAAGGGGAAACGATCCTAGTAGGAGGTGCAACTGATCACAAGAGGGGAATCGATCCTTGTAAGAGGTGAAACAAGATTCTAGATATTGGGAACTGATCCTATGAACATGTGCAACACGTTTTTAGACATTGGGAACCGACCTATGGACATGTGCAACAAATACAAGTTAGATACCATATATATGTGGGAACCGATCCTAGTACCTAGTCAACCAAATTTTTGGAAAGCTAGTGTGACTAAATCCAATACCAACATGGAGATAGAACCGAAACTTGTTTTGGTAGAACCGAAACTTTTTTTGGTAGAACCACGAAACCCATGTTTGATGATTGAGTGTTCTTAATCAATCACATAGTTCTTGAAAGTCAGATGAACCAATTCTAAACTTGTTTGGAAGTTTGGCAAATCGGTTTCAAGATTATAAGTATGAAATAGGACTTACAAAGTAAAGATGTCGACATTCTTGGAACATGTGCAATAACGCTTATCTTTTATTATTCAAATATATTCCTTAATAGCTAAAGGAAAAAATCCCAGATCGAGAAATAAGTTGAGAATCTTTTAATTAAGGTTTTTAATTTTCTTTTTGGAAATTGAAAATTAGTAATGTGCATTTACTAGTTGAAGATTTTCAAAGAGATTTTTGGTCAATGTTTGGACAAAGCATTTCCAGGAATTATGGAAACCGAATTTGGAATATATTGCATATCTTGAGAATATTTTCAGTTTTGGAAATTCCTTTGTGTCCAAACTTCCTTGTCTACAAATACTTGAAGTTTGCATTTTTAGCAAACTAATCCTTCGTGACAGCAAACTTCCTCGGTTGTGTTATTACTGGTATAGCCACCTATTCGGAGAGGAGAGTAGCCTAATTAGGCGAAATCTCTTACAGCCGCTCAGTTTAAAGTCTTTTCTGGGATTGAGAAGCTCTATTAGTACCGTTGGTGGGACACTAGATAATTGAAGTTTATCTTGTGTTTGATTTGATTGACTAACGGTGGCTGAACTTTGATTGCACCTAGTTTGTTTATGCTTGAGAATCTTCTCTTCTGATATAACATTCACTCAAACTAGATCGAAGTTTCGACAGGGATCTTTAGACTGTTTTTAGTTCTAAAGACGATCTTGTGATAATCCATTGTTAACAGACTCCGTTCTGTGCGTGATTGATCACAAGAGATTCAAGTTGTTTTGTGCAGGTGTTTATTGAAGATCTAAAAAGATTTGAAGACAAAGAAAATATTGAAGATTTCTGATTTGGGGTTCATAATCTTTGGTGTGCACAATACTTGTTTCGGTATAAGAGGATCCATCTATAATCGGTTTATCCTTGTGGTATATTGGATTGATTAGTTGTGTAGATCGGCATCAATACAATTCTTTGTGATTAAAAGTAGTGATTGCAAAATCTTAACAATTACCTTTGGTAGTTGTACATAAGATAGATCTAAGAACCTGGAGAAGGAGTTTATTGAGATAAACATAAGAGCCTTTGTCGAACTCACACCACTTGGTTGAAGAGAGTTTCTACCAAACAGATTTGTTGTTCCTTTACTGTTTGGAATACGAACCAAAGGAATTTTTCCAAGTACGTGACTTATTCATAAGTTGGAGGCGTGGGAATACAGACGGAACTAGGTGAACTATAGGTTTAGTTGCTTGGTCTCAACTATGCGAAGTTGGTTTAATTTTGTGTAGCGGCTTAATCCCGAGAGTATTTAATTCTGGACATGGTCCCAGGGTTTTTCTGCATTTGCGGGTTCCTCGTTAACAAAATATTGTTGTGTCATTTACTATTATTTTCCGCATTATAACTGTTTTATTATAATTAAAGTAAATTACACAAACGTTAATTCCTATTTACTTGATAGCAATCCTATTGTGTTTGGTTAAGTCCGAACCTCTTATCAAGTAAACATACTTCGTTGTTGTATCGTCTCGATCTCGTATCCATAGACGATCACACGAAGTGTGAACAGATTAGTTGCATTGTCTCGACTCAGTCCATAGACATTCACTTTCGGAGAAAGGACTTATAGTTAGGAAAAGTTTTAGCTTGAGGTATATTTGGGTACCCTCGCCATTTCAATTGCTATCAGATCAGGAAAACACGAAAAGATCTAACAATCTGTGTTTGGTGCGATCCAACCTATAAGAAATTGAATCTATGTCTGATTCAGTTAACGTTATGCAAGAGTTTAACTACTCAAAATTTGAAGATGTTACTACTTCATTGACTCATGATCCGGGAGTTGCAAAAACATCTGTGTCCATCTCTGATGGAAAATAAGATGATGACAAAGAGTTGGTAGAACTCCTAAAGCCTATAAAATCTCTGTCTACTAGAGTAGTGTTATTAAAGACAAAGACAAATCTTCTTAAACAGGAGATCAGAGATAAATACATTCAACTGAATTGTCTGGCTAAAGAGAATATGGATCTCACTGTCAAACTAAAATTTCTTGGTAAATCTCTTACTTTTGTTAGAGATACACGTCCTATGACTCTGAGTAATGATTTTTTTGTGATTTCTTCTGATGCCGAGGAAACTAAAAGTCCTTGCTCGACTTTTACAGACTGTGATAAAACCGGTTTAGTCACATCTGAAACAGATCAAGATGATGGTAGTTTTCCTAACTACATCAAGTTAAAAGAGAATGAAAAACCAGTTTCTAGATCTACTTATTATCAAACGATATCTTGTGCAAAGGAAACTTTGAACCGATTCCGTGAGCGTGATCTTAAGGAATACAACTTTCAGTCACTTGACAGGAAAATTATACTTCTTCAACATACGGTGGTAAAAATATTAAAGTAAGTTTCTTGTCTTAAAAAACTGAAAGATCATTCCTCAGTAGAAAGAAAGATCATATCACTACCCGATAAGATCAACTCAAAAGAATCAGAGGAAAGAGTTGACAATCGCTTCTGGAAAAAGATTCCTACTCATCCATATCGAAACAATCCTTGTTTTGATGAAGAACGATTCTAGAAGAAAGGGAAAGAGAGAATCTTTGCCAAAAGAAACAATCAGGAATCTTCGATAATTGTTTCAGATAGTCACACTGATGTGAATCACAAGGAAGTCCTTAGAACAAGAAAATCTTATGAAAATATAATTGATAGAATTAAGAGAGATTTATCTATCTCTGAAAATTCTCACGTCAGTATAGTTTCTCCACATGATCATATCTCTAGAGTTAGAAAAGATCATCGTCTTGGGAGAAAATATTTTGGGCAGAAATTCCCTAAGAGAAACATGAACTATGTTTCTGATATTCACTGTAAGTTAGAAAAAGCTTACTCCGATGCAACCTAGTTGTATCAAAATTGTGCACTCTTATCCTCTTTCGTGCTCTTATTCATGGATGGGAAAGTCCCAATAAATCTGGAGCACATTTGTTTGTGTAGTTTTTTATCAGAAAAGTTGTGAAACTTTATGGATAGCTGCGAATCCATAGTTGTCTAAAAATGTTCATCTTTATCATGATCTTCCAAAAATAGGTTATATTTGGAATTTTCGAATTTTAATAAACCTTCATACTTGAGAAGTTCGGACAAAGGAAACGAAATATATTGTTTAATATTTTCAGTTTCCCATGATATCTTTCGGTCCGGAAGTTGTCTCTTTTAAAGGGAAACTATCTCTTGTCTGTATTCTGATATCCTGATCAATCCTTATATATATATATAAGCAAGCATGCCTCAAATAACTCGCAGTGTCTCAAAGGCTAATAAGGAGGAAGCTCAAAAGGTTAAAGATTGTCAAGGAATCAACACAAAGAGGAAGAAGAAAATCATATCAAATATCATGTCTGATTATGATTCTGATAGTTCAGTTAGATCACAAGATTAGTCATGTCTGTTGGCTTACAACAAACAAAATCCAACCAAAACCAAGTGGATTCGTTCTGATAGTATGTCTCAATATATCTAAGATTTTGAAGAACTGGAAAAACAATCTTGCTATGACTGTTCGACATCAAGATTGGGTAAAAGAAAAGATTGAAGAAACAAGAGGAGTTCTTGCTGAACTCAAGGTTCTAATTGAAGAGCTTGAGAAACAGGAAGTGGTTGCTGAGAAGTCTCTTAAGACATGATTTAAAAGTTTGAACACTGTAGAAACCACAGTGAACAACAAGAGCACCACTAGAGATTAAGTTATATGCTGTAATACTTAATCTAAGAAAATAGACATCAATTTTTGGTTTCTTTCAATGATTGTATTAAGTCTATTATGAATAAAATTATTTGATTTATAAATTTTCTTGTGATGGTTTTTGATTAACATAGCCTGTGCTTGAATGCTTTATTATTGCTATGGATGTTTATGGGATGTTTGATTTCGGTTTTATTACCTTGATATTCGATCTCATAATGTTGTGAACCCTTATGGTTTGGTGATCATATTTTTGATTGTTGTTGTAGTAATATAAGATTCGAACTCTAAGATTTGTGAAGACTAAATTTAAAGGTTTAACGAAAATAATAAAAGAGAGCTACTGGGACTAGGATTCCACCGAATTCATATGATAAGGCACAATTATTCATTCTCAACAATTATCGCTCAATAAAAATAACATCGACTCTTATTTTGCCAAAGTATATTCTCAAAATATTAGTTATAAATCGTAAGCATGGGACATCAAACATTTAAGAAAGCATGACCCATCAAATAAAATAATAACTAATTAATTCAAATCATAATTCTATTTTAATTAGTGCAAAAGTCATATAGAAAATAAAATAAATTTACCCATGTATGAAATTTGGCTTCCTCCATCGTCCCAGTGTTGGGGTTTATCTCATTAGGTTGGAAACACGCTCAAAAATATAATTCATAGCTCAAAAGGTGTTTTTATTGAAGAGGAGTAATAATATAGTGAATCTGCAACGCTGTATTGGCGTTACAGACATCACCGTTACAACAAATTGTTGCAAATTCAAAACAAGCGTGCCAAACTGACTGTTATGAGTACTGTTAATAAATGACAGTTCTCTGCGACATTCTGTATGCGTCAAATGTTCTTCTTCTTCTCTGCAGCAGCAGAGAAATCTGCTCTGCAACCCTCTGTTCTTCTCCCCAACTCTCGATGCCCCTCTCTGACTCCTAGGAATCATTTATATACCCAACAGTCAAGAAATATTTCGAATAAATGCTTATAATCTCCTTAGTAATGACATTAAACTCGAAAATATTTTCTTTATTCTCACGCGATTCTGAGTTGTTTTATTTATCCCCAAAACTTCCATCCGACAGAAAAATCCTAAGAGAATATCCTCTCTTCAATCCTAACTTCCTATTATAACTCAGAGAATCAAATCAATTACACCAGATAATATCTTCCTTGTCCTGTTTTGGATAACTACTGAAAATAACCGAGTTTGCTTCTTCAAAACACGTAAAAGACGCGTGTACATAGTTAGCATATAATATTTGTTCAACTCCCATGAAAATCTACAATAATATCTTCCCAAAAATACAACCATACTCCAAAAATATCTCACGGGCACGTGTATTAACCTGTTTTTCTTCCAACTCCACGTAACCTCATGATTCTTAGAGTTTAAACAACTTGTTATGCATGTTTAACCGTAACAAGGTTGTATTAATCCAAATATACGAGAAAATCTTGATAATAACTCTTCAATCAATTTTCAGAAATCTTCACAGGTTTAAAACATTTTCCCGCCAAAAGTATTTTTTATCTTTTGCTTCAAATCGATCACTATAACCAAATTCGATCAAGTTCAAAGACCTTACCAAGCATGTTTAACCAAAAGGAAGATACCCATTCAATTTCATCCATTAAGTCTCACTCGAACACCTCCAAAAGCCAAACCCTAATTCTGCCACCATTTTTCCCGCCAAAATTGAATATTCAAAAAGAAGAAGAAGGTCTCCCCTTATCCTGAGTGCTGGAGTTTGAATAGAAATATGTGCTGATTAGTAAAGAAGGTTCCCCTTAGTAATTAAGTTGCCCATTATCCAAAGTAGGGGTTCGTTTAGCAAGTGTCCTCCGGGGGTGCAAAAACCACTTTTCGAGCAACTTTCTGCATAAGAGCTTATTTCCTTGAAAAGACATAAAACAAGTTTATTAGTAATAAAATGAGGCCTACCTAATATAGTTATTTGTGAAAATGCGCTGTACTTTCATGCTCATCATTTGGGTGACTTTTTGATTTAGCAGGATTAAGTTCTAGCCCATATTGGTAGGTTTTATCAAAGGATCATGAGGGGTTCTGATAGAAACAATATGTGAAAAAGTCACAATATGTTGATACGGTTTTGGTTTAGCATAAAAGCATACGTGTTTCAGTGGTTTTCAACTTTTGCTTGCAATAGTTAAAAACCAGTTTTCAACCTTTCTCTGGTAAAGGTTGGTTGTTGTTATTCTTTTGTTTTGCATAAGGATGACAACATAATGATATTTCGATATCAATTCTCCCTGGAAGAAGATGCAAACATATTGGAGAAGTGGATGCGAAATTTGAGGTAAGAATCTTGTTAGTTAATTGTTTTCCTGTTTAAGAAAAGCTTGATTTTTATTTCATATATTTATTGCTTCGGTTAACAAAATTTCGGTACAATTGATGTTTTATTCCATGATATGTGTATGGATGTGTGTGTGATTCAAATGGTTCCGGTTAAGAAAAACCATTGTTATCTTGCTTTATTGTGTAGTATCAATTGTTTAGGCTTACAAAATTTCGGTGCAATTGCGGTGCTATAATGTCTATGTTGTTTCAATTGCTTCCGATTGAGGTGAATAATTATGCAAGTTGATTTATTTGGTTTGTATGAATTTTTTATGGATTAATGAAAAAAAAAGTTTACGGGATGGATTGTTTAGTCCAATTTGATTCCGGATAAGAGAAACTAAGTTTATCTTAGTTAGACTTGTCAAAGTGGAGGTTTCGGTTATTCAAGTCTAATCGAATGCCTTAACAAGAAATGCTAGTTAACTAACCTAGTACTTGTCTTGTTTAAAAGTGAAAGGTCTGAGTTATATGGATAATTAGAAACTGATGAGAAAAATAGAGTTATCTTTATTTTGGTCTTATCGAACGAAGCGGTGTATTTGTACAATCGGTTTAGCAAAGTAACAAAGGTGCTTAGTTGATTTTTCGTTTTCTAAACTATTAGGGAAAATTGCTTCGGGAAATTTTTTCCTTGATAACATATCAAAACAAATTACTTTGTACTTTCGGTTTTGATATTGGTTATCAGAAATGTTGTGTGGAACCCTCGTGCTTAACTCTATAGGTTACAAGTCTATTTTGAGATTTGTAAGATTCTTTTCGGTTTGTCCTTTATTTTTTCGTTTATTTGTCATTTTGTGACAAAAGGGGGAGAAATATATGGAGTAAACAAGTGATACTGGCACTGATTTTATATTGAATGGTATCACTAAGGAAAAGAACATTGGTGCTTAAACGTTTATCTAACGAAAGAGTGAAAGCATAGACTAAGGGGGAGTAACATATCATTACCAAGGGAATAACAAAGACGTGCGGATTGATAAAATCTACCTATCTTACCTTAGGGGAAGTATTATCTTTGTTATTATAATATCAACAACGACATTTAAGGATTGAATGTATACAACTTATTGTGCTGTTGAATTCGGGAATCAAGCGTATGTGTAATGAATTCTTGTAATTTGATTATCCATATGATTGTAAGAGTTTTGTCACTAAAATTAACAAAGGGGGATATTGTTAGAGCATTGCTCGGTTGAACCCACCAAGCGTTGGTATGTCAAGTTTGGTTGTCATATTTTAGTGAATCAAAACTCATTTTAAGAGTCGCTTGATTATGTACTAGAGCCAACTTCGTATAGGTTAGCTTGAAAGTGTTAGGATATAAGACATTACAAGTATTGAGAAAACTTGAAGAAGTGAAGAAGTAAGAAGCTACAACGACAACATCATCCTTTCACTTGAGGTTAGTGATATTTGACTTGAACTGTTTCATTCCCTAACGTATCTTTCAAGTCGTGCATATTGAAAACAAAACTGCGAAGCATGGACACTCTAGATAGACATAGTATTAAGGAATACAATACGAGGTTTATTGTTTAACCATTAAACTTTGTATATAAGACATCGACATAATGGTTTAAATGCAATTGTGATTATGTATGGGTATGAGGTGAGGATTTCATCTTAGGAAACAATGTTTTACATGTGTTTTAAGGAAGTAAGTTCATCAACTTGTTTATGAATCGAAAAGGAAATCGCCAGGAGTTATTAGTATTGTTATTCATTGAATATCTTGTGAACAACCAATATGTGTGATTTAGTATAACCGCTCATGACTTGTTTGTGTTCTTGGTAAAACTATTCACAAAGGCCTGACTTGTGTATTGGTATGACTTTTATTAGTGAAACCGATCTTAAGTAATCACCTGAGATGGTATGATCGAGTTTGTGATTTGTGTATGACCAAATCTGGGTAAAGGGGAACCGATCCTAGTAAGACGTGCAACATATCACAAATGAGAATCGATCCTTGTATGAGGTGCAACAAGTTTTTAGCAGAAAATGGAAACGATCCTATGGATATGTGCAACACATTTTTAGGAAAAGGGGAACCGATCCTATGGACATGTGCAACACATATAAGTTAGATACCATATATATGTGGGGAACCGATCCTAGTACCTAGTCAACCGAATTTTGGACAGCTAGTGTGACTATGCACAGTACTCACATGGTGGTGGAACCAAAACTTGTTTTGGTAGAACCGTTAAACCCATGATTAGTGATTGAGTGTTCTTGATCTATCACATAGTTCTTGAAATTCAGATGAACCAATTACAAACTTGTTTGGTAGTGTGGCAAATCGGTTTCAAGGTTGTAAGTATGAAAGAGGACTTACAAAGTAAGGATGTCGACATACTTTGAATATGTGCTGCAATATCTTTTATTTTGGACAGAGCATTTCCAGGAATTATGGAAACCGAATTTGGAATATATTGCATATCTTGAGAATATTTTCGGTTTTGGAAATTCCTTGGTATCCAAACTTCCTTGTCTATAAATACTTGAAGTTTGCATTTCTAGCAAACTAATCCTTCGTGACAGCCAACTTCCTCGATTGTGTTATTACTGATGAACCGCCTATTCGGAGAGGAGAGTAACCTAATTAGGCGAAATCTCTTACAGCCGCTCAGTTTAAAGTCTTCTTGACGATTGAGAAGCTCTATAGTACCGTTGGTGGGAAACTAGATAATTGTGATTTATCTTGTGTTTTCGATTGATTTGATTGACTAACGGTAGTTGAACTTTGATTTCACCTAGTTTGTTTATGCTTGAGAATCTTCTCTTCTGATATAAGATTCACTCAAACTATATCGAAGTTACGACAAGGATCTTTAGACTGTTTTTAGTTCTAAAGAAGATCTTGTGATAATCCATAGTTAACAGACTCCGTTCTGTGCGTGATTGATTACAAGATATTCAAGTTGTTGTGTGCAGGTGTTTATTGAAAATCTAAGAAGATTTAAAGAAAAATGAAGATATTAAAGATTTCTTATTTGGGGTTCATAATCTTTGGTGTGCACAATACTTGTTTCGGTATAAGAGGATCAAACTATAATCAGTTTATCCTTGTGGTAGATTTGATTGATTAGTTGTGTAGATCGGCATCAATACAATTCTTTGTGATTAAAAGTATTGATTGCAAAATCTTAACAATTACCTTTGGTAGTTGAACATAAGATAGATCTAAGAACCTGACGAAGGAGTTTATTGAGATAAACAGAAGAGCCTTTGTCGAACTCACATCACTTGGTTGAAGAAAGTTGCTACCAAACAGATTTGTTGTTCCTTTACTGTTTGGAATACGAGCCAAAGGAATTGTTCCAAGTACGTGACTTATTCATAAGTTGGAGGAGTGGGAATACAGACGGAACTAGGTGAACTGTAGGTTTAGTTGCTTGGTCTCAACTATATGAAGTTGGTTTAATTTTGTGTAGCGGCTTAATCCTGAGAATATTCAATTCTGGACAAGGTCCCGAGGTTTTTCTGTATTTGCGGTTTCCTCGTTAACAAAATCTTGTTGTGTCATTTACTTTTATTTTCCGCATTATAATTGTTTTATTATAATTAAAGGAAATTACACACACGTTAGTTCCTATTTACTTGATAGCAATCCTATTGTGTTTGGTTAAGTCTGAACCTCTTAACAAGTAAACATACTTCGTTGTTGTATTGTCTCTATCTTGTATCCATAGACGATCACACGAAGTGTGAACCGATTAGTTGCATTGTCTCGGCTCAGTCCATAGACAATCAATTTCGTAGAAAGGACTTATAGGTAGGAAAAGTTTTAGCTTGAGGTATATTTGGGTACCCTTGCCTTTTCACCTTCAATTTGAGAATATCTTTGAGCAACGAGTCTGGCTTTGTTTCTGACAATTGTTCTGAATTCGTCTGAATTGTTCTTGTAGATCCACTTTGTTCCGACAATGTTTACTCATGTTGGCTTAGGCACAAGATCCCATACTTCTTGTCTTTTAAACTGATTAAGTTCTTCATGCATTGAGTTTACCCAGGCAGGTTCACTAAGAGCTTCTTCAATATTTTTCGGTTATATTGAGATAGAAAGCATGTGTAGTGACAGACATTTTGAAGTTCTCTTCGAGTCATAACTCTAGCATTGGCATCTCCAATGATATATTCAGACGAATTTCTTTGATGTACCCACTTAGCAGGTTTTTGGACAATATTTTTGGTATCATTGGGTTGTTCAACAATACTTTCATTGTCATCTTTATCATCAGTGTCACTAACTAGAGGAACAATTGATGGTTCTTTTTCAGTCTGTTTTTCTATTATAACAGTTTCAGAGGAGGTAGTTCTGAAATATGATTGTCTTGACTGAAATCGCTAATATCGTTAATAACCACGTTAGTTGATTCCATCATGACTTTTGTCCTCAGGTTATATACCCGGAAAGCACGGCTATCAGAAGCATAGCCTAGGAAGATTCCTTCATCACTTTTGGAATCAAACTTTCCTCTGTGTTCTCTGTCTTTGAGAATATAGCATTTTCTTCTGAAAACCCATAAATAACTTAGATTGGGTTTTCTTCCATACCATAACTCATAAGGAGTATTAAGAGTTTTAGATCTTAAATATACCATATTTATAAGGTACCATGTTGTAAAATCAGCTTCCCCCCAGAAGGTTAATGCTAGGTTTTTATTGTGAAGCATTGCTCTTGTCATTTCTTGAATATTTCTATTCTTAGCTCAGCTACACCATTTGCATGAGGTGTAATAGGGGCAGAGAATTGATGACTAATTCCAAGTTCTTTGCAGTATTTATATACTTTTGCATCCTTGAATTTTGTACCACGATCGCTTCTTATTCTTTTAAGTTTGCGACCTTGCTCATTTTGAATTCTAATCACAATGATTTTTAACTCCTCAAGAATATCATTATTGTGTTTCAAGAAGGCAACCCATGTGAAACGTGTGTAGTCATCTATCATTACTAAAGCATATTTATTTCCTCCAACAGTAGCTTGTTGAATTGGACCAAACAGATCCATATGAATTAGATCGAAAGGAGCACGAGTGGCTATATCTCGAGAAAGTTTGTGGGGAATTTTTCCTTGCTAACCTTTTTGACAAGAACCACATACACCTTCTACTTTAGTATTTATCTTTGGAACACCTCTGACAAGTTCACGGTTAATGATCTTACCAAGAATAAGGTAGTTAACATGACCAAAACGTTCATGCCATAAAAGGGGTTGAATCAACCTTAGTCAGGTTACAGTATAAACTTGACTGTATATCGAGTAGATAACAGTTTTTCATACTTCTTCGTCCTCGAAAAATAATTTTTCCGGACTTGTCTTCAATATCACAACCTTTCATATTGAAGATGACTTTATGACCCTTATCACAAATTTGACTCACCGAAAGAAGATTTTCTTTCTTTCCTTTAACATAAAAAACATCATGAATTTCGGGAATACCTGGAAGCTTGATAGTACCTTTCTTTCCGACTAGACAACTACTCCCATCTCCAAATGTTACTGATCCTCCCTTGTAGTCTTCAATCTTTGTGAACCATGAAAGATCACCAGTCATGTGTCTGCTACATCCACTATCTAGAAACCATTGTAAAGGTGAAGTTGTTTTGAGTGAAAAAGCTCCTAGATATTGTTCACCAGATTTACGATATCTTGTTAAGTATTTATATAATCACATGACACGTTTAATCAGATGTTTCTCAAGGAAAATTTCATGAGTTAAACATTTCCATCCCTTTTTGAAAAAAATTCTAGTCAGTTCTAGATGTCTGGATGTTGATTTTAAACATTTTTGATTCTCCTTAGTAGGGTTATCTACGTTTTTGACCAGTCCTCTATCAATCATGACACTACTATTCTCGTTAGTAACTGAATGGTTCTGTTCAACTTGTTTATCTAACATCCTGACAAGAGCAGATAATACTCTTCAGTGTCTTTTTGAAGATAACTTAAAATCTTTAGAATATTAACTGAATCGCTCATGGGATTCAATTCTTATAGGTTGGATCGCACCAAACACAGATTGTTAGACATTTTTGTGTTTGCCTACTCTGATACCAATTGAAAAGACGAGGGTACCAAAATATACCTCAATCTAAAACTTTTCCACCTATAAGTCCTTTCTCCGAAAGTGATTGTCTATATACTGAGTTGAGAAAATACAACTAATCAGTTCACACTTCGTGTGATCGTCTATGGATACGAGATCGAGACAATACGACAACAAGATAACTTGTGTGATTGACTATGGATACAAGATCGAGATAATACAACAACGAAGTATGTTTACTTAATAATAGGTTCAGACTTAACCAAACTCTAGGGATTATCTATCAAGTAAAATAGGAATTAACTTTTGTGTATTTTACTTCTAATTATAATAAAACAATCACAATTGCATAAATAGAAAAGTAAAAGACACAGCAAGATTTTGTTAATGAGGAAACCGCAAATGCAGAAAAACCTCGGGACCTAGTCCAGAATTGAATACTCTCAGAATTAAGCCACTATACAAAATCAAACCAACTTCGTATAGTTGAGACCAAGCAACTAAACCTATAGTTCGCCTAGTTTCCTCAGTATCCCTACGCCTCCAACTTGTTAATAAGTCACGCACTTGGAACAATTCCTTTGGTTCGTATTCCAAACAGTAAAGGAACAACAAATCTGTTCGGGAACAACTTTTTTCAAACAACGTGATATGAGTCTGACAAAGGCTCCTTCGTTTAACCAATAAACTCCTTTGTCGGGTCCTTAGATCAATCTCTCAACAACTACCGAAGTAATTGTTAGATTATGCAATCAATAATATTAATCATAAAGAAGTGTATTGATGTCGATATACTCAACTAATCAATCCAATCTATCACAAAGATAAACCGATTATAGTTGAATCCCTTTCCAGCCGAAACAAGTATTGTGCACACCAAAGATTATGAACCCAAAAAGTCTTCTTGTCTTCAAATCTTCTTTAATCTTCAATCAGAACCTGCACACAATCAACTTGAATCTCTTGTGATCAGTCACACACAGAACGGAGTGTGTTAACTTTGGATTATCATAAGACGTCTTTAGATCTACAAACAGTCTAAAGATCCATGTCGAAACTTCGATCTGGTTTGAGTGAATCTTATATCATAAGAGAAGATTCTCAAGCATAAAT
Organism: Papaver somniferum; assembly: GCF_003573695.1. Taxonomy (NCBI): domain Eukaryota; kingdom Viridiplantae; phylum Streptophyta; class Magnoliopsida; order Ranunculales; family Papaveraceae; genus Papaver; species Papaver somniferum. The sequence continues at coordinate 63,754,702 of NC_039365.1, forward strand.
AAACTAGGTGCAATCAAAGTTCAAAAACCGTTAGTCAATCAAATCAATCGAAAACTAATATTAAACCGCAATTATCTAGTTTCCCACCGACGGTACTAATAGAGCTTCTCAATCCCAAATAAGTCATTAAACTGAGCGGCCGTAAGAGATTTCACCTAATTATGTTACTTTCCTCTCCGAATAGGCGGCTCCACCAGTAACAACACAACTAGGTAGTTTTGGTGGCTCTGAGGATTAACCAAGGAATTTCCAAAACCGAATATTCTCAAAGATATGCAATAAACACAAAATCAGTTTTCATAATTCCTGGAAATGCGCTGTCCAAATATTGACCGAAATCCCGATAAAAAAATCTATAATCAGTAAATGCACATTACTAATTATTATTTTCTAAAGATATGCATTTAATTGCTGGATATTAAATATCATATAAAAACTAAGAAGCCTTAATCAAAAGATTCTCAATTTATTTCGATCCTGGGATTCTCTTTTAGCTTTTAAGGAATATCTTTGAACAATTAATGACAAGAGTTACTGCACATGTTCAAAGTATGTCGACATCTTTACTTTGCAAGTCCTTTTCATACTTACAATCTTGGAAACGATTTGCCACACTTCTAAACAAGTTTAGAATTGGTTCGTCTGAATTCCAAGAACTATGTGATTGATTATCCTATCAATACCAATTATGGGTTTCACGGTTCTACCAAAACAAGTTCGGTTCTATCTCCATGTGAGTATTGTGCATAGTCACGCTAGTTACTAAAATTCGGTTGATTAGGTACTAGGATCGTTTCCTCACAACTTATGGTAATTACTTGTATTCGGTTGCACATGCCTGTAGGATCGGTTTCCCCAAAACTACAAACTTGTTGCACATGTTCATAGGATCGGTTCCCCCATCTACTAAAAACGTGTTGCACCTCTTACAAGGATTGATTCCCTCTTGCAAATTTGTTACACCTCTTACTAGGATCGGTTCCCCAATGAATATATAAAAGTTTCTATTTACAAGGCATCGATCATACCATCTTGAGTGATTACTTATGATCGGTTTCACTAATAAAAGTCATACCAATACATAAGTCAGGCCTTGTGAATAGCTTTACCAAGATACATAAACAAGTTTATGAGAGGTTATACTAAACATACATATTGGTAATTCAAAATAGATTTGCAATGAATAACAATACCAATAAGTCTAGAGATTTCTTTTTGGATTCACCAAACGAGTTTATGAACTTACTTCCTTTAGACGAATGTAAAATATCGTTTCCTAGGATGAAATCCCGATAAAAGAATCTATAATCAGTAAATGCACATTACTAATTATCATTTTCTAAAGATATGCATTTAATTGTTGGAGATTAAATAGCATATAAAAACTAAGAAACCTTAATTAAAAGATTCTCAATTTATTTCGATCCTGGGATTCTCTTTTAGATTTTAAGGAATATCTTTGAACAATTAATGATAAGAGTTACTGCACATGTTCAAAGTATGTTGACATCTTTACTTTGCAAGTCCTTTTTCATACTTATAATCTTGGAAACAATTTGCCACACTTCCAAACAAGTTTAGAATTGGTTCGTCTGAATTCCAAGAACTATGTGATTGATTATCCTATCAAATCACCAATTATGGGTTTCACGGTTCTACCAAAACAAGTTCGATTCTACCTCCGTGTGAGTACTGTGCATAGTCACGCTAGTTACCAAAATTCGGTTAACAAGGTACTAGGATCGGTTCCCCACAACTTATGGTAACTACTTGTATTCGGTTTCACATGTCCATAGGATCGTTTCCCCCAAAAATATAAACTTGTTGCACATGTTCATAGGATCGGTTCCCCCATCTACTAAAAACGTGTTGCACCTCTCACAAGGATTGATTCCCTCTTGCAAATTTGTTACACCTCTTACTAGGATCGGTTCCCCAATGACTATATAAAAGTTTCTATTTACAAGGCATCGATCATACCATCTTGAGTGATTACTTATGATCGGTTTCACTAATAAAAGTCATACCAATACATAAGTCAGGCCTTGTGAATAGCTTTACCAAGATACATAAACAAGTTTATGAGCGGTTATACTAAACACACATATTGGTAATTCAAAATAGATTTGCAATGAATAACAATACCAATAAGCCTAGAGATTTCTTTTTCGATTCACCAAACGAGTTTATGAACTTACTTCCTTTAAAAGAATGTAAAACATCGTTTCCTAGGATGAAATCTTCACTCATACCCACACATAATCATAATAGCATTCATATGATCATGTCGATGTCTTATATACAAAGTTTAGTGGTTAAGCAATAAACATCGTATTGTATTCCTTAACACTATGTCTAACTAGAGTTTCATACACAGCTTCGCAGTTATGTTTTCAATATGCATGACTTGAAAGATACTTTATGGAAAGAAACAGTTCAAGTCAAATATTACTAACCTCAAGAGGAAGGATGATGTTGTCGTTGTAGCTCCATATTTCTTCACATTCTTCAAGTCTTCATGTAATACTTGTAAGTCTCATATCCTAACACTTTCAAGCTAACCTATACGAAGTTGACTCTAGTATATAATCAAGCGACTCTTTAAATGATTTTTGATTTACTAAAATATGACAACCAAACTTGACATACCAACGCTTGGTGGATTTAACCGAGCTATGCTCTAACAAATATGACAGACCACAAAATTATTAAGAGACATGAAATTTCTAGTGAAATTGGAACTTATAAAGCAATGATCACACATAAATTGGGATTTTGTGGAAATCAGAGGTGAATGGAAAATTGAAAGATCAAAATTTAATAGACAATTAAAATCCCTAAATCTCAAAATCAAATATGAAAAAAGGATATTAACTAAGTTAATAATTATAATTGTTTGAGATCCTAAATTGAAAAATAGAATTAGGATTTATAGGACTTACCGTGTTTGGTATTAACGAGATCTCCAAAAGCACGTACTTATATAGCTCTTTCTTCCATTTCAATATCACTCTCGATCGTTTGTCTTTCAGAACTATTAGGCTGATCAGTATTAATTCATCTTAATGGCCAGATTAGAAGAAGAATCTGAAGGTTGAAAGATGGGATTGATGTGGATTTGATTAGGTTGATGAATGAAGTCAGGATCGGTTTCAGAGCCTCTCATTATCTTTATGTTGCTAGACTCTTCCGTTTCGTTAGAAGAACCAATTTCTAGTAAATTAGTTTTATTTTGATTAAGGCGCTGATCTTCTTCTTCAAGGGAATCCAGAAGTGCATGTCCATCTGGATCATTTTAACACCAATTCCAAAACTCCTTTGGATCATAAGCGACTACTTGTAAGTTCTTAGCAATATCTTCACAGGCCGAATCATCATGGTCGACTACGAAACACTTCTTGCAAATCTTGTGAGTCTGTTTCTCAAAGTGATATCTTGCCCAATGCATCTTATTAGTTTTAGCAGTGAAGAGCCATCCTCCTCTTTTCAAAGGCTTTTCAAGATCAATTTCAACCCAAATAGTTATTAATTTGGTGCCACTAGGATGACAATTTTCTGGTACCAGCTTCACCTTCTTCCCAATATCTTTGCATATATCGTCCACCACTTGAATATTGAGGTGTTCTAAAAGTAGTTTCCTTAGTTGAATGCACCAGATTTCAGACATGAACTTGTGGTCATTTAACTCAATCTTATTGTTGTACTTTTGCGCAGCTAGCATATAACCAGTAACAGACCAGGGTCCACTTTTGATTATAGCTTCACAACCTTCTTCAGAATTAGGTTTGAGAACAAACAAGTTGAAACCCATAGAGTTAATTTGAATTGGCTTGTATCTTCTCCACATCCTGTTGACTTCATTTTTGAATACTGTGAAATCTAATGGTGTTGTTGACATGTTTTCCTAGTAAACTTGCAGACCAGTCCTCTGCTGCAGAATCGACAATTTGAGAGGATGTAATGATCCTACTCAATCCTTCTTGAGTGATAGTTCCAATTTTGGCAGACCTCATTCTTGCGATTATGTTGGAGACATTCTCATTGTTGTTTGAAGCCATGAGAGCAAGGTGGAAAAATAGTGAAGGGTTTTGATTAGGTAAAAATTGATGCACACTGGTGGTGCGAATTGAGTTCAGATAAGGGTTTATATCCTTGAGCCTAATCAATGACATAGCAAAGATAGTATCAGGGAATCAATTTCCATTCCTAAGAAGGAGAAAAGACACTGGATTATGCATATACTTAAGTTTCGTTACCGGACGGGAAATATGGAGAGTCGGATCCGGGGGACTAGCTTAAAATAAGAACTACCGTTATGGTGCCATCTATTGTCATGCACATTATTGCTGAAAGAGCATTGATTACTGGGGCGACAGTTACCATTCTTTAGTAGGAAAGAGAAGAAGTTTGCAATGAATCGGAACATGATGTGAATCAGAGAGAAGAATACCAAAAGACATAGATGAAATCACAGCTTACTGAAGACCTGGACTTCTTCTGCGACTATTGAGATATAAACAAAAAACACACTGATTAGATAGACTTAATTTGAATGATCCTGAAGGACTCTTGGTGATATGGAAAGACTTCTTAGATGAAGCACAACTGCTACAGAGTATGATTATACACTGCTTTTGGAGGAAACCACTACTGGTTAATCTCGGATGAAAGACATAAGAAACTGCAAAAACGGTAAAAAAGATTAGTTAGCCATGAGCAGAAATCAAAGACCCAAAAAGAAGAAAACAAAATTAACAAACAAATAGCAAACAACCACTGTAATTGTATACACATGATTCATCTTCCGCCACGTGTTGAAGGAAGTACACGTGGAAGACATGCAGCAGTAGGTCATCAAGATACGATGCCACGTCCCAACACCCAGGAAACCTCTATCGCCTATATCTGTTCATCTTCACGATGACCCAATGGCTCAGGACCAGGGAGCACTGAAGGAACAATCCACCGCGAAGTACTAAAGAGCACCCAAAGATCTGCTTTATCCCATCTCAAGGCAGACCCAAGACCAACGGCGGAGATTAACTCCACTGACGAAGATGTAACAGGGGCATCAAACATCTGTCTGACGCGTGCGGACCATCCCAACCACCAGCATTAAATACCATAGGCATAGGGTACATGTCAATCGATCTATGGATGAGAAAGAAGTGACCCATCGTCATCTGGCATAGCCGCTGGGGGCATCGGTTCAGAACGAGGATACCAGCGGCATCGGTACAAAGAACGAGAAGATAAGGTTGTAACTATCTCTGACAGTGGTCCCCATGTATCAACCCTATAAATACCCCTCTCCACTAAGAGAGAGGGGGTCAAGGAATTCTTAGTAAACATAGGAGAGAGAAATAGGTAGAGTAAGTATGAGCTCCATTTCCCCTTTTAACTTCGTATTTTAGACAGAGTCATTCGACTATCTTTGTAATTCCCAGATACATAGTGAAACACCAACCCCCGTGGACGTAGGCCTTAGTGCTGAACCATGTAAATCGTTGTCTAATTTATATTTCAACACTTTACTCATTTTACTGCTTTTATTATTATATTCTGTGATATATGCTTCGTGGATATGAAATGGCATGGAATCACACTTTATGGACTAGACAATGACGAGTCCGAAGACTCTGATTCGATGAGTCATCGTATTTACATCATTTCATATCTGATTTTTTCACCTTAACATTTTTATCCACAAATAAGATATTGTTTGTGTACACGTGGACCTCATCGAGATTTATGTGTTCACAATCTGGCGACAGAAGATGCAGTCAGCGCAGTATTGGTTAAAACAAATACAAAGATAGAGCAACCTATTTACTACGTCAGCAAAACCTTCAACGCGGCAGAAAGAAACTATACGAAGATCTAGCATCTCATCTTGGCGCTAGTATGGGCTACCCAAAAGCTAAGGACTTACTTTTTGACTCAGTATATCCGTGTTCCATGCAAAGCATCATTGGAGGAAGTTCTCAAAAGCGCTTGGAAAGTAGGAAGGATAGCAAAATGGAACACCCAACTTGATCAGTTCAACATTATCCATGAAATCCAACACTCTCAAAAATCGCAAGTCTTGGTGGACTTCCTAGCAGATCTACCCTTGGACAACGACGAAGAAGTGAGGGGCATACCAGAAGTAGATGAAGGCAAAGACCCAGTCGATATTCTCGAGCCCTCAAACCAAAGACGGTGGGAGGTTTTCGTTGACGGATCGAAGAATAGGAAAGGTGCGGGCATAGGCATCTTAATCACCACCCCAACAGGAGAAAGGATCGTGCATGCATTGAGGTTGGAATTCAAAGGGCATACCAATAACATCGTCGAATACGAAGCTGTGGTACACGCTCTTCGTTTGATAATAGAAATGGGAATAACCGATGTACGACTGACAAGTGATTCATAACTGGTCATACGACAAATAAGGTTAGAATACAATGTCTACGATGAGACCCTTTCAGAATACATGACTTTGGTCCAGACTCTGGCATACGAAATACCAACTATCAAATTCCGGCACTTAGGCAGAAAGGAACTCAGGCACACTAACGCCTTAGCCTATATATCATCCATGCTGAGAGACGAAGGTATCAAATAAATCAAGATAACTAGAGTATATGAACCCTCAGTCATCCCTCAGGAAACCTTCGCTGCAAATATTAAAGACGACGTAGGGGAGGATATCGTTGACGATGACGTAGGAGAAGACATCGCTGACGACTTTCACGAAGATGATATCATGACACGAGCCAACGAAGACGAAAATTTCAAGAACGAAGAAGATTGGAGAACCTAAGTTCACCTTTTCCTCAAAGAAGGGACGCTTCCTGCGGACTTCAAACAAGCTAGGAAGGTGTAGTCGAAGGCAGGAAGGTATGACCTGCAGGCTGGAATCTTATGTCAAAAGTCTTTCCTTGGACCATTGTTATGATGTCTTTCAAGAGAAGAAGGACATCGGGTGTTGAAAGACATACACTACGGAGATGCGGGAAACCACAGAGGAATGAGATCGTTAGCAGATAAGGCAAAAATGAAGGGTATCACTGGCCAACAATGATACGAGATGCTGCGAGAATGTCAAGGAGATGTGAGGAGTGCCAGCGCTTTTCCAAAAGAATCCATGCACCTGCAACAAAGCTGAATTCGGTGGATAGTCCATGTCCTTTCTCAAAGTGGGGCATAGATATCGTGGTACCCCTTATCAAAGGATCGGGGAAAAGACGATTCTTGATAGTAGCCATGGATTATTTTAGTAAATGGGTAGAAGCCAAGGCCCTAGCAAGAATACGCGACTTGGATGTTTTCACGTTCATCTTCCAAAACATTATTTGTAGGTTCAGCATCCCAGCGGAGATTGTCTCCGACAATGGAAAGCAGTTGCAAGGGAAGAACATCGACATGCTCTTTGATACCTTCAAGATCAGAAAGAACAAATCGACCCCCAAAGCAATGGCCAAGCAGAAGCCACGAACAAGATCCTTGCCCTCATACTCAAAAATCATTTGGACGAACACAAGGGACAATGGTGTGAGCAAATGTGTTATGGGCATACCGAACAACCCGAAGGTCGGCCACTGGAGAATCACCATTCCTCCTCACCTACGGAGCCGAAGCAGTCATCCAAACAGAGATCATCATGCCAACCACGAAGACCGAAGCATGGGAGAAGAACCTCACTGCGGATATGATGCTGGAAAGGCTCGATGATCTCGAAGAAAGAAGGGAAATGGCGCTGCAGAAGATGGAACATTACCAATGAATATTGGCGAGAGAATACAATAAAAAGGTTAAGCTTAGAAACTTCGTAGAAGGACAGTATGTGCTGAGAACTATACCCCAACACCAGCGAGAGAAGAAGTGGGGCAAACTAGCACCAACATGGGGAGGACCTTTTGTTATACATGATATTGCAGGAAATGGATCCTACTACCTGCGTAACCTAAAAGGAGAAGTCCTCAGACACCCATGGAATATGAAGTATCTCAAGCCTTACCATCCATAAAAAGCAACCTAGTTATTCACCTGCGTGAAGAGCACCAGAAGAAGAAGACGGCGTACCCACTTGATATGTTTCTATCTCTGGACGAGGAATAGCAGACCTCAACTCATCAGTCGAACAAGCTTTTTGCAAGATTCCTATTGGGTAAAGTAACTATTTACAATCAATAAAGGCAGCGTATCAGTGGAATGAATGCCTGTAAATATATTAATAACGCATTACATACCCGGGAACGCTGCGTCAATCCAACGAGATTTTTAAAAAGTCTCTATTGGAGAAAGTAACTATTTACAATTTCTCGGGACTCCCCTATCAGTGTCTATGAGTGTAGGACCATGTGGAAGGATTCCAGCAGAAAGTGATACCCAACCAACTAATAAGGTAGCGTATCAGCGGAATGAATGCATGCAAATATTTTAATAACACATTACATACCCGGGAACGCTGCATCAACCCCCACCGTCCGGTAATCCCCTGGCCAAGGATTAACAGACGGGGTGACAGGTCCAAAGTCAGTAACGAAGGTGCACATCCTCGTTATTGCAGCCAAACATTTTCTACTACATAATTCATTCACTCTGATTGACTATATTTGTGTATTGTCTAAAACAGTAATTGAATTAACCGTGCAGAAAAAGCAGAAGTGTACATACTCAAACAAATGATGATCTATTCCATGAAAGTTGATTACAAGTTCGGGAAGTCAAGCAAAAAACACAAAATACAGCAAAAAATGGCTCGAAGCTAAGTAATCAACGAAGATCAACGACCTGCGACTGAGACCCTACTTCCCCATAGAAGACCCAACGTTATCAGCAGGATCTTTCTGCTGAGGTGAAGGAACACTCCCACCCGACGAAGGACCAAAAGAATAAGCTAAGGGCTCGGGCATTGGGAAACGAGGATACTCCTTGACAATACTGTAATCTTTCTTAAGACCTTGCTCAAATTTAGACAGAATCTTATTGATCTCCTCGACAAGCTGGCAGCGGGCTTTATAAGTAATAACGGTGGTCTTCAGCTCAGATTGTAATAATACAGATGTCAGACGAGTCACCTCCTTATCCGCTTCATCCGGAGACTTAGACAACCCTTCGTAATAATTGGTCTGACCTTGCTGCTGCACTAGGGAAGATTGAGCCTTTTCAAGCCTTTCATTTGCGAGGTCAAGCTGTCTCTCGAGCTCTGAAAAAGAAGACAAAAATAAGTTAGAAAACAAGAACCGCAGGAATGTTCGCGTCCAAATAAATGTATACCTTCGACTCTAGCCGAAGCTATCTCATATTCATTAACTACATCGTCCTGAGTATCATCAAGAAAATCGTACTCGTCTGAAATTTTCTTATAATCCAACCGAAGATTTGTAAGAGCGAACTGACACTCATCCAACTCTACCTGCTTCATGGAGTCCAAATGGCGAAGGTGGTTGACTTCGTTATTCATCTCTTCTATGCCCTTAGTAAGACTGTACATGTTAACTTCGATATCGTTTTCAGAACCCACTAAACGAGCAACATTAGCCCGAGAAGCGGTTAAAGCATTACTAAGGGCATGAGACTCATCTCTGGCGTCGTCTCTCTCCCGAACAAGCCGTTGTATATAATCCTTCACTTCAGGATCATGGGACGAACGAGCTTGACGTAATTCTTCTTCCAAGTGTGTCACCTTAGCCTCAAAGCTAGTAGCATTTTCACGAGCAACACGAAGGTTCTCACGAGTCCACAACAGAGTGTCATTAAACTGACGACGATCGGTATTGTAACTGTTCTGCATATCAACCATTTGGGTTCGCCTTTCTCGCCACTCATCTACTAGGGTGTTATGCTCATCGGCCCCAGAATTCCATTTATCGGCTTCACGTTTAATTTTCTCAACTAATTCTCTGATCCGGGTAGTTTTCCGAGTCCTCTCATTCCGAAGCCATATCAATTCTCTGGTGTCACCCGCTGAAGATAGGGAGGGAGACTCAGACAACACACTAATAAGACAGAAGGGAGATACGAATAGGAGAGTAGGAAAATAAAACAAACCTTTAGAAGACGATGCATCTTTTTGGGCATTCTCCAACTCACTACGAACCGATGCAAGCTCAACACGAAGCTTCTCCTCTTCGGCTCCGAGCTGCTGCTTCCCTTTCAGACGGTTCTTCAACTCCAATATCTCCTTGTCCCTAGCAGCAATAATCAGTTCAGCAGCGTTCAAATCTTCTTCCTTATGACGAAGCTTTGCCTCAATATTGAGGGCCTTCGCCTTGAAGAATTGGTACAAAGTGTTGTTGCAATGTTCACTTCTCATTATCTGTGATAATCATGAACAAATTATAACTATTAATACAAAGGTATGTCAGCAATAAAAGAAGGAACCTACGATAACTTACTTCAAGAACACGCTGTTGGGGATAACCATACTGGTACCCATCAGCGATAACCATCATTTCAGCAACAGAAGAATGGGGATCGACCAGTAAGCTGGTAGAAGTAGCTCCCAATTCCTTCTCCCAACTTTCGGTAACGTCATCGGGAGATGACAGCTGCATCCTTTGGCGGGTAAAGGCATCAGAGCTTTTCTCACCGGGTATCACTGGGGCAGGGTTCGACACAAACATCAGATTTTTCTTCATCAGCCAATCCAGTGTGGCATCATCACCATCCTGCATCAGGGCTCTATCAAAACCCTCCGAAGATGGACCAGCAGAAGTTCCAATATCATCCGCGTCCCCTTTACCAGTGGAACACTCCTTGGCCCTGGCCTCCTCGTTAACACGAGTCTCATCGCCCTCACCACCCAAATTTCCCTCGTGACCAGCTGCCTTTTCACCACCGATCCTAGTAGCCTCTTCATCACTGGTTCTAGCTACCTTTTCTCCACCAGCCTCGGTTCCTACCCCACCAGCGGTTTTCTCACTTTCGTCCCCAAGAACATCCCAGTCATCATTCGACGAAACCAAATAAAACTCCTCGACTAGTCCCATGACAGCGTTAATATCCATCGGACCCCCAGCGGAATGAATCTTACCAAAAGAAAATTCCGGGGCAGGATTTGTTGGTTGAGGCTCAGCATCCCCACTCCCCTGGTCTTGCACCGATCCAATAGGGGGATCGTTCATCGGAATGTCAGACGTAACTCTCTCTTCGTGGGTACCACCATCGTTGCTTGCATCCTTCTCATGATTAGGAGGGGAAGTCTCTATTTGTTCCTCATCATCGATAACCTCATCTTCTTCCTCAACATTTTCATCATTCACGGGGTTGTTCAACTCATCCTGAAAGTCTGCCTCCTCCGCAGGGGAAGTAGAAACCTGAACCACGCCAATATTCTTTTTCTTATTTTCCTAAGGATATAACACTCAACACATCAAAACGACAACTATTTACCTTAAACTAAGAATAAAAGGGGAAACATAAGGGACCATACCTTAGCAGCGGCATTACCCTTCGGAGGAAGGACAGCGTTGGAGCTTTCATCTTCGTCAGCAGCGTCAATGGCATATTCGAAACTCATGCCATCGAAGTTCAACCGCCAGGGGCATAAGTCACCATAGCGAGCTGGAGCGCTATCACGAGGTTGACTATCAGCGGTAGGACGCCAGCCCCGCGGACCAGGTACCCAGCTGTAAGCCCAAGGACTGACAACTTCAATAACGGTGGCATGCCACTCATAGTCATGATCACTTTTGAGCTTTTCACGACTAGGAAAGAATTTCTGCTGAGAAGTCCCTTCGGTACCAGGATCGTAGTGAAGTTTTGAATCACTCACCTCACTTAAGAGAATAACTTCACCACGAGAAGCAGAAATTGAGTGAAGACTTACACTCCAAGGCTTGCGGTTCCTACCGTTGACAAAATCCCCAAAAGAGGCATTAAAGTTTGCAGAAGTATACAAGTCTCTCTCGGCGGGATCGAGATTATAGCAGGTCATCGTCGTTTCACCATGACTATGAAGATAACACTCCCTCAAGGTCCAAAGATAGTTCCCACTTAGCTGCACCACTGAACGACAATGAGTGTTGTGAGTGGAACTTTCGCGATCGGCCAGAACGTCATAATAGAAAGAATCACCCGACCTAAACAAGGGTAGCATCAAACCCGCCTCGAAGGCACCCATAGTAGTCAGCAAATGAAATTCATCATACTTATAATTCACGATCATATCATAGGTAAGATCATCATCTGGCGCAAAGAACTTAACATCAAAAGCTTCGAGGCCATGCTTCTTCTTGAACGCTTTGAAGTCCACATGCTTGAAAGTGACTTTCTTCTTCCCCACCGAAAATGCTTCGTATCATCGGAACAACATCAGAGTCATCGGGCTCATTCAAAAATGACTTCTTCCTTTTGGAGGACTTAAATCAGAGCCTTTTCTTTTAACCGGTGGATTTCTTGGAGGGTCCGCTGGGGGCATTGTAGATTTTGAAGAAGACTCCTTCACCAAAGGAATGGATTTCGAAGCTCTAGGTCTCGACTGCATCGACGCCTGAGGCGGTAGGTACTGAAGAGGACGAACATTTAATGGTTCAGTGCGCTGGGGAGAAGGTTGCTGCACACCCTTCGGATCAACACGCTGGGGAGAAGGTTGTTGCACACCCTTTGGATCAGCACGCTGAGAAGAGGGGTTAGCCACTGGACAGTTAACCGCATACCGAGACCCTTTCGGTGGATCTCCTTTCTTCGTAATAGAGACCCTTGGACCCGAAGATGATGGAACTTTCTGGGCTGGTGGATCTGGCTGCGAAGACCTTGGCGGACCACCTTTTGGCGGAGAAATATCAGGACTTTTATATGGAGATCTGTAGGGGCTCGATGGCGGAGTCTGATAAGGAACCCGATGGCGATCAACCTTATCTACGAAGGGGCACAGAAACAAGGTAAAGGTTAAAACAAAGAAGTTAACAGATCAAAAGATTAGGGTTTGACAACTTTCACAGTTCATCAGAAACATCGACAGGGGCACAGAGACAAACAGAATTACAGAGACGAGAAACCCTAATTCAGTCATAAATACCAAAAATAAGCTTCGATGACCAGCAGAGAAGTCTTAAGTTTTTGCGAAAAAAAACAGGGACAAGTATATATACTTTTGTATATTTTTTTCTTTATCACAAAAACCTAGATACAACAGCAAAAAAAAATGAATATCAACTAAAATCTAGAACAAGATGATGAACACCATACCTGGAGGTTGAGCATTTTAGACGATCAAAGGTGAACAAGGTCGAAACTATTGGAGAACAGTAATGACAGCTTAACTCAGAGAATATTGTCAGAGTTGGTCGAAGTTGTAAGGAGAATCAGGAGCAGCAGCAGTTAAGAACTAAAGAACAAAGAAGAAATAGAAAAAAGAATGAAGAGTCAGGAAGAATAAACCGACAAGGAGTGAAGAAGGATAAAATTTATTATGTTAGAAACTTCTCTCATATTTATAGCAAGAATAACCGCCCATGAATCAAGGGGAAGTTAATGCCAATAGTGGGAAACGTGCGCCACGGATAAGGAGAAGTTAATAAGGAGAGATGAATGTAGAGACGTTTTTTTCTCTAAACTTTGACCAGCTTCAAGCTTAGATAAAATAGGAAAATTGTATACACATGATTCATCTTCCGCCACGTGTTGAAGGAAGTACACGTGGAAGACATGCATCACTATGTCATCAAGATACGATGCCACATCCCAATACCCAGGAAACCTCTATCGCCTATATATGTTCATCTTCACGATGATCCAATGTCTCAGGATCAGGGAGCACTGAAGGAACAAGCCAACGCGGAGTACTGAAGATCACCCAAAGATCTGCTTTATCCCATCTCAAGGCATACCCAAGACCAACGACGGAGATTAACTCCACTGACGAAGATGTGACAGGGGCATCATACATCTGTATGACGCGTGCGGACCACCCCAACCACCAGAATTAAAAACCATATGCATAGGGTATGTGTCAATCGATCTGTGGATGAGAAAGAAGTGACCCATTGTCATCTGGCATAGCCGCTGGGGGCATCGGTTCATAACGAGGATACCAGCGACATCGGTACAAAGAACGAGAAGATAAGGTTGCAACTATCTCTGACAGTGTTCCCCATGTATCAACCCTATAAATACCCCTCTCCACTAAGAGAGGGGGTCAAGGAATTCTTAGTAAACATAGGAGAGAGAAATTGAAAGAGTAAGTATGAGCTCCATTTACCCTTTTAGCTTCGTATTTTAGACAGAGTCATTCGACTATCTTTGTAATTCCCAGATACATAGTGAAACACCAACCCCCGTGGACGTAGGCCTTAGTGCTGAACCACGTAAATCGTTGTCTCATTTATATTTCAGCACTTTACTCATTTTACGGCCTTTATTATTATACTCTGTGATATATGCTTCTTGGATATGAAACGTCACGGAATCACACTTTATGGACTAGAAAATGACGAGTTCGAAGACTTTGAGTCGATGAGTCATCGTATTTACATCATTTCATATCTGATTTATTCACCTTAATGTTTTTATCCACAAATGCGATATTGTTTGTGTATACGTGGACCTCATCGTGATTTATGTGTTCATAGCAATTTTCAAAGGAATTAAGGTTTCTCCATCCACTCATCCAGTGGATGATTATTGGTACATTGAGATTCGTTTAAGTGAGATGAAAGAAAAGGTTTTTGAGAGACATAGATAAACAGAATTTGTTTCACTCGTTCAAAAAAACATGCTTAGATAATCAGTTACAGTGGCTTCACTATTTGTATAGGGTTTGATAGACTAGCTTTATAGCCCGTAGTTATACACTCTACAAATCATCTCTGTTCTTTTAAACGGTTCCCCCTGTACTTATTTCAAACTTACTAGAGGTCTTAGACAAGGAGACCCTTTGTCTCCTTATCTTTTTATTCTTTGTCTGGAGGCTTATTCTAGATATTTATTGAATGCAGAGAATTCTCAACTAATTCATGGCTTTAAAGTGACATACAGGAACCCCCTAGCATTTCACATTTTCTATTCGCTGATGATTGTCTCATATTTGTTAAAGCTACTCATAATGATGCTGATAATCTTATGGCTCTTATTAAATTTGCAGTTGAGCGGTTATACTGGCAGTGTGGATGAAGCAGAAAGTTTAGTAGTCTTTGAAGCAATACAGTGGAGTATTAGTAAAAGGTTCATCCACATCTGCATAATAAGTGATTCTATGAATGTTATTTCTATTTTGAGTAAAAGTGGAGCTCAAATTAGTTGGGCTGCCAGTTCTATCTTAGATGATTGTTTAGTATTATCAAACAACTTACCTTTATTTGATTTCGAATACATTAGTAGAGAATATAACTCTAAGGATGATTCTGCAGCTAAATATAGCAGAAGGATGAGTGTAACTGGTTCATGGAAAGTTGAACAACCTCACTTCTTGAACCATATATTGTAATCCTTCACTCATTTTAATGACATCCTTTTTTCTTAGAAAAAAAAAACAAACAAGAGAATTAAGTATTTATTACTGAACTTTGATAAAGTTCTAGATAGATGTCTTCATGTAATTTTCAATCATTAGTCTTCTAGGATAGCTTTGATTCAATAACTACTACTTAAACCTTATCTAATATAAAACTTGATGTAATGGACTGAATCAAGAATGTGGTTCGGCATCTAAATTTTATTGTTAACTTTATATACCAACCCCAGTAGTTTCAACCAAGCAATGCTCTAACAATTTCCCCATTTGTGAATTTTAGTGACAAAACCACCTTACATATGGACTTCTAAAAAAAATTATGCTCTAATTCCACTATGCTTCTTGACTTCTTGAATCTTTAATGCCTTCGATTATGCATGTGTTCGTTTTGTACTTGCTGAAGATCCATATCATCATAATAATTGAAAAGAAAAGGGTACCAAGAACATCACCAATTTTTTTTTTATATCTTCTAGCTTCATATATCTTATGTATTAGGTGCTCCAACAAATATCTTTTGTAACCTTTAATATAATAAATGTACAAGATTTTCTTTTTGTATCTCTCATCCAAGGAAAACAAAAAAATTCTAAGTCTTAACTAATGCCAAAGAGGGTAACTGATCCTAAGGTTTTGTAAAGTTTCGCACTTAAAGTGTAATCTCTGTGTAAACTACTGCCACTCTGCTAATTCTCTTGTACAAATTTAAAGATACGAAAGGAAGTAATTAATGATCAAGTTTGAGGACTTAGTATAAGTTGCGTACTATTTTTAATAGATAACATCCAATGTTCAATGTTTCAAGGAAAGATGGTGTATATGTATGTAGGTCAAACAGCGGTTGGGATCATCCGGTTTTTTACATGACAAAGATTATGTCGCGGCCTGTTAGAGCATTGCTCGGTTGAACTCATCAAGCGTTGGTATGTCAAGTTTGGTTGTCATATTTTAGTGAATCAAAACTCATGTTAAGAGTCGCTTGATTATGTACTAGAGTTAAACTTCGTATAGGTTAGCTTGAAAGTATTAGGATATGAGACATTACAAGTATTGCGAAGTCTTGAAGATGTGAAGAAGCAATGAGCTACAACGACAACAATCAACCTTCCACTTGAGGTTAGTGATATTTGACTTGAACTGTTTCATTCCCTAACGTATCTTTCAAGTCGTGCATATTGAAAACATAACTGCGAATCATATTGAACTCTAGATAGACATAGTATTAAGGAATACAATACGAGGTTTATTTCTTAACCATTAAACTTTGTAGATAACATCGCCATAATCATTTTAATTCTATTGTGATTATGTATAGGTATGAGGTGAGGATTTTATCCTAGGGTCAAACAATGTTTACATGTGTTCTAAGGAAGTAAGTTCATAAACTTGTTTGTGAACCGAAAAGGAAATTTCCAGAAGTTATTGGTTTTGTTATTCATTGCATATCTTTTGAACAACCAATATGTGTGATAGAGTATAACCGCTCACAACTTGTTGTGTTCTTGGTAGAACTATTCACAAAGTCTTGACTTATGTATTGGTATAACTTTTATTAGTAAAACCAATCTTAAGTAATCACCTGTGGTATGATCGGATTATGTATGACCTTGGGGAAAGGGAACCGATCCTAGTAAGGGAAAGGGAACCGATCCTAGTAAGGTGCGCAGTACATCAAGGGGATCTGATCCTTGTGTGGGGTGCAGCAAGGTTTATTGCAGAAAGGGGAACCAATCCTATGGACATGTGCAACACGTATAAGTTAGATACCATATATATGTGGGGAACCGATCCTAGTACCTAGTCAACCGAATCTTTGGGAAGCTAGTGTGACTATGCGTAGTACTCACATGGAGGTAGAATCGAAACTTGTTTTGGTAGAACCGTTAAACCCATGATTGTGATGAATGTTGGTTTGATCAATCACATAGTTCTTGAAAGTCAGATGAACCAATTCTAAACTTATTTGGAAGTGTGGCAAATAGGTTTCAAGGTTGTAAGTCTGAAAGAGAACTTACAAAGTAAAGATGTTAACAAACTTTGAACACGTGCTGTGAATGTTTATTTCTATAATTGTTCAAAGATATTCCTTAACGACTAAGGGAAGAGAATCCCAGGATCGAAACATAAGTAAGTTAAGAATATTTTAATTAAGCTTATTAATTTCATTTTGTAGGGAAATTACAGAATTAGTAATGTGCATTTACTAATTAGATTTTCTGAGAGATTTCGATCGTTATTTTTGGACAGAGCATTTCAAGGAATAATGGAAACCGAATTTTTGCTTTAATGTTTATCTTGAAAATATTTTTCGGTTTTGGAAATTTCTTGGTGTCCAAACTTCCTTGTCAATAAATACAAGAAATTTGCTTTTCTAGCAAACTAATCCTTCGTAACAATAAATTTACTCTTTTGTTGTTGTTACTGGTGTAGCCGCCTATCATAGAGGAGAGTAATCTAATTAGGTGAAATATCTTACGGCCGCTCAGTTTAAAGTCTTCTTTGGTATTGAGAAGCTCTAGCGCGACCCGTTGGTGGGAAACTAGATAATTGCGGTTTATCTTTGTTCTCGATTGATTTGATTGACTAACGGTGATTGAAATCTGATTGCATCTAGTTTGTTTATTCTTGAGAATCTTCTCTTCTGATATAAGATTCACTCAAACTAGTTCAGAGTTTCGACAAGTATTTTTACACTGTTGTTATTTCTAAAGACGATCTTGTGATAATCCATTGTTAACAGACTCCGTTCTGTGCGTGATTGATCACAAGAGATTCAAGTGATTGTGTGCAGGTTTTTATTGAAGATTTAAGAATATTTGAAGACAAAGAAGATATTGAAGATCTGACTTGGGTTTTACAATCTTTGGTGTGCACAATACTTGTTTCGGTAAAAGAGGATCCAATTAATAATCGGTTTATCCTTGTGGTATATTGGATTGATTAATTGAGTAGATCGGCATCAACACGGTTCTTCGGATTAAAGGTGTTGTTGGCTTAATCTTAATCGATTACCTTTGGGTGATTGAACATAAGATAGATCTAGACCTGACAAAGGAGTTTATGTTGAGATAAACGGAAGAGCCTTTGTCCGACTCATATCACTTGGTTGAATAGAGTTGATACCAAACAAATTTCTTGTTCCTTTACTGTTTGGAATACGAACCAAAGGGATTGATCCAAGTACGTGACTTATTTATAAGTTGGAGGCGTGGGAATACAGACGGAACTAGGTGAACTATAGGGTTAGTTACTTGGTATCAACTACACAAAGTTAGTGTAATTTTTTGTAGCGGCTTAATCATGAGAGTATTTAATTCTGGACTAAGTCCCGGGGTTTTTCTGCATTTGCAGTTTTCCTCGTCAAAAAAATCTTGCTGTGTCATTTACTTTTATTTTCCGCATTATAATTATTTTATTATAATTAAAGGAAATCACACAAATGTTAATTCCTATTTACTTGATAAGCAATCCTATTGTGTTTGGTTAAGTCCGAACCTTTGTATCAAGTAAACACACTTCGTTGTTGTACTTTCTCGATCTCGTATCCATAGACGATCACACGAAGTGTGAATCGATTAGTTGTATTGTCTCGATTCAGTCCATAGACAATCACTTTCGGAGAAAGGACTTATAGGTAGGAAAAGTTTTAGCTTGGGGTATATTTGGGTACCCTCGCCTTTTAAATTGGTATCAGAGCAGGCAAACACGAAAAGATCTAACAATCTGTGTTTGGTGCGATCCAACCTATTAGAATTGAATCTATGTCCGATTCATTTAACGTAGTTGCAGGATTTGATTACTTTACAAAATCATGGTGGAAATCACGTATGAAGTATGTAATACTCCTATTCATAAATCTGTTAGGCATCATGCTTATGTATGTCTTGAGTGACTTACATTTTCCTTTGGTAAATATAGGATTGTATATCATTTTGTTGAGTAACAATGGTACTAAGGCCTATGTAACAGGTTGTATCCTGAAAATGCGTAAGATTCCTCTTATGATTTGTGTGAACCATGGATATTGTGTTCCTATTAAATCTGGAACATTAAATATATTTTGGTCGGACTACCAAAGTATATACATGCATATTTTCATATATGATTCTGTCAATGCTTCGCTCTCTAGAATGCGATTTTCGAAAATATGTATTCCTTTAAGGAATAAGTTTTCAGTTAATAATTTTATTAACAATGGATTGCTTCATGCACCTCACAACTGTTTTAATGAAGAAAGTGATCTTTTGAAATATTATGTGGTCTTTGATTCTGATGATATTTCCAACAAATATCATATTTTGTTCAAAATTTTCCCTGTATACTCTAGTAAACTTCAAGTAATATTATCAGATTCTGGTAATAAAAGAGTACACAGACTATTGGACAAAAAATTGGAATCAACCCGAGCTAAAGATCCAGTCCATAGAAAACCGGTTTTCCAAAAGAAAGACCTAGATGCAAAATCGGAATTGTTTCCCCACAAGCCACAATTTCCGATTTTGGGTGTATTTCCTAAAACTAGTTATTTCCGGTTTTTGTTGACAAATCTTCATATAAAAGATAACCTCTTGCCATGTATTCGAACATATTGGGAAAGATTGCTCAAAATCGTAACTAAGGATTCTCATATTTTCGCAAATATGAGAAAAGGGAAATCAAGAACTAAATCCGATAATAAAAGGATCAGAATTAAAGATATGGATGAAATCAGATTTCCGAACAGTATTGATGACAAGCATGAACTTACAAGATTTGTTGATAACTCTTGCTTTAGAAAGTACGAAACTCTCAAAGGAGTGGATTTCACGACTGAAAAGAAGTTTAATCCGGATGTACGAAATAAGGACTATGTGAATTTTGTTCAAGAACGGAACTGGGGAAATATTTTCGATCTTGAAGAATATTCACCTGATATGGTAAGAGTATTCTATGCCAATATTCACAATATTGATCACAAAAAACTCAGCTTTGTGATTCTTATTGGTAGAGAAATCTGTTATGTTAATCGAAATACTATCTCTAATGCTATTAAATACAGTGAGGAAAGTAATCACATGATTACTGAAGTTGAAATTGATCACGATACCATTTCAACATGTCTCATTGAAAAGAAGGTTGCATTGGAAATGATAGACTTCCAACAAAGGATATACCCCTTCATCTTAGGGTTTTTGGTAAACTTGCTTTAGCAACCATTTTTGCAAGTACAAGAGATAAATCAGTCTGGGATAAGACATTTGCAGAATTTATCTTCCTTCTGCTCAAAAAGGATACTCAAATAGATCTTTGCGGCATCATTGTCAGTCAAATGATCAAGATATCAGATTATATCTCATCTTCTGGTATCAAGAGGAATCTCGGTTTTCCGTGTATCATTACCAAAATCTGCGAATCAGTCGGAGGAGAAGATTTTGAAGATAGATTGAGCATTAATTCTGTGACTAATAAGACTATAAGTCAAATGACTGGGACACAAACCCACTATGATGGTGTTGAAAGAATTCCACCAGATTCTTACAAGAAGATGCTTCTTACTCAACTTGGAAGCATAGGTAAACAACTTGACTGTTTTCAGAAACAGATGGGCTTTACTTCTCGAAAAGATATAAAAACTCTTAAAGGAATTCAGAATTTTGAATCAGAGTTTTGGGATCAGGAATCAAAAATCGAAGAAAAGCGACAAAATGCACTTGGTCCTAAGGAATGTACTTCTCTGGAAGTAAAAGAAGATTAAATCTCTTCTAGAAAAATAGACAATAGTTTTTGATATCTTTCAATAAAGTCTATTATGAATAAAACTATCCTATTATGAATAAAATTAATTGATTGACAATTTTTCTTGTGATAGTTTTCGGTTTACATAGTTTGTGCTTAATTGCTTTTATCTTATTGCTATGTATATTTATGGGATGTTTGATTTCGGTTTTACTACCGTAATTGTAAGGACCCTCAAGCTCGTCAACGCTATTAGACTAGTCAAGAGACTATTATCTGATAATAATTCGATTAGTTTAACACAAACGTTAATTAATAGATTAATCTAACAACTATTTAGATACGAAATTGGTACCATTGGATAGATCTCGAAAAGTTATGCAAGATGGACTACTTGAACATATCATTCAAATACCGGACAAAGAAGATATCTCTGGATTAGTACAAAGGATAAAATCATCATTTCTCGGAAAAACACTTTTAATGCAACTTAGACACGTTGTGGATGCCTTATCGAAGCAAGTGAGTGTCCTAATATTTTCTTTAGTCTTATCTCTAGAAACTGATCGAGAGAAGATTCATTTTATTCTTCTCCTCTTTCTTCTTCTCTGTTATTCTCGCCCTTTCTTTTTCTTTCCCTGTTGCTGCTGTGAGAGATGAGTGTTGATTGAGAGAATCGACTGATAAATCAAATTAAGAGAATAAGAGATGTTGTTGTTGTAGATCATGATGAAGAACAATTAAGGGATTCCGTCTGTGGTGACAGACTGAGAGAAACAATTAGGGTTTCTGTGGGTTGAAGATGAATCGGTTGATTGAATTCGAGTTCTTAGGTGTTGAGAGATGAATCGAGTTGCTGTAGATGAAGAGCAGAAGGGTTGTAGTTGCATTGAAGTTCTGTTGTTGATTCAGTGATGATTGAAGAAGTTAGGGTTTTGTAAGAAGCTCAAGGAAGAATTAGAAGATGAAATCGATATAAAGGGGATTGAATTAATGAGGGGTTTTCTCTTAATCGAAGTATAGTCGGATGAATTGAAGTTAATTGGTTATTACAGAGCTGTTCATGAAGAAATGGAAAATTAGGGTTTGTAAGAGTAACTCAGGGTAGATGTTGAAGAATTGATTAAGATTAATAATTAGGGTTTTGATTCTGTTTGAGTGAAGATTTTGGGAATTGGATGAGATGAATTGTGAAGTCGGGGTTTCAGTAAAGTTGAAATGGGAGTTTAGCGATTCAAAGGATGTTGATTCTTGGTATGAACTGTGATTGAGTTGTGGAGGTGTTGGTGGTGGATGTGAGAATCTCAGGAAGAAGTTGTATTAGTGGTTGTTACAGATTATGAAGTTGTTGCTGCAGTTAAGAGTTTGAGATGAGGATGAATCTGGTGGTGGTGGTGGCGGTGATTTAGTAAAGCACATGATTTTGGAGATGGTGTTGATACTGGAGTGGCTGTTGATGCAGGGCATGGCAGAGTAGCTGATGTTGAACTGGGAAAGGTGCATATAGTTTGTTAGGAGCAACTGAAGAATGGGTTTAAGTTGGAACTGTTGGTAGTGATGTTATGAGCTGAGTTTGAGTGAGGCCATGGAAGTTTGTAGTTGAGTTATTTAACTGAAGTTGCGGGTTATTGGTCTTTGGATGGATTGTGGTGGATGTGGTTTTATGAGTTGTTGCTGGTAGAGATAAAATTAATAGTATTGAAGTATAGTGGTATAGTATTGTTGAGACAGTGAAGTGGTGATGCCATTGAAGTTGCAAAGAATATGAAGGGCTGGATATGGTGGCCTTGTCTCTGTGGTTGAATCAGTTGGGGGCGTATGATATTGAGTGATATTGTTGTTGAGGGTGAAATGAATATGTGTTGAGGTTGTAGCTAAAGTCTGGTGGAACTGAACTCAGTGGTTGATGTTTAGAGGAATAGGTTAGGTCGAATCTTTCAGTGAAAGCTTGGAACTGCAATTGCAGGTAGGCTGTTAGCTTTGTAATTCAGTTTGAAGTTTATTTGTATGATTCAATTGATGTATTCTTGGTTTGAAATTAAAGTTGAGTTAGAGTTGTAGAGTTCCCTTTAGAGTTTGGTGTTGCACAAAGATTGTGCATTAGCTTTGTTTGGCCTGAGCAATGGCTATGGCCTGTACAAGAGTTGTGGCCTTGTGCCATTCAGCCTAGTCAGGATCTGACTCTAGCTGACTTAGTCCATCTGACTGAGTTCAATCATATTGACCCACTGAGTTACCTGTCTTGACCCGAGTTGACTCAGTTGACCGATTTAGACTTAACCATTGGACCAGGACTTGACCTTGACTGGACGTTTACCGTTAATTGAACCTTTGACTGTCATTGACTGTTAGTTGACACTGTTGGATTAGGCTTTAGATTATTGGGCCGAGTTTAGTGAATTTGGGCTTAGGGTTAGTTTTACTAGTTTGATGATTTGGATCTCTTATGGTCCGAATTAGTTTTCGGTTGCTTCTACAAAGTTATAGACATTCATAAGGCTTAGCTAATAGACTATTGAACCAACCTAATGGAACTAGTAAATCTTTAGATATGCAAGAGATGGATAATGAAGATGTGTTAAACCACAAATGGGCTTTAGAAATATTAGATAGACTTGTATGATTCTTGTATGAGCCTTTTGGTTAGATTCTTAGACTTCTTGTGTGATTAACAGTTAGTCTATATTAACAACGATCGATTCAAAGGATGAACCACTGGATCGTGGATTTCGAGGTAGGCATGGCTTGTCATCAAAAGAGGTGGGAATACATTTGACTCTTTGGTAACCATTATTGTTTTCCTTTACAACTGTTTATGTTTAACAAACTCATGTATTTCTGTTTGTGCGTTCTATGCATTGTTTAACTTGTTTTACGATGATTCTGTTGATTCTGTTAATCTTTCCATGGTTTGGAAAGGACCTGTAATGTGTTGTGGTCAATATGAATTGTTATGGGAAATAAGAATTTCCACGCGTGGTATATAGGATACGCTCCTTCATATTTATACCTAGATCTTTTATGATATATTGGTCGACAGTTTGCCAGTTCAGAATTTTCGACATCCATATTTACGATTAGGTGTGGATTTGCGAGTTCAGAATTGCACAACCATAGTAGACATTGTTTGAAGAAGGAGTTTGTCCATATACATGTTTGTTTACTTCTGTGAGGGTATGCTCTTTCACATTTATATCTACATGAATTCAGCTTTTATGCTTATATCGGTCGGTAGTTTGCGAGTTCGGAATTGTCGACATCCATACATACGATTAGGTGTGGATTTGCGAGTTCGGAATTGCACAACCATAGTATACATTGTTTGAAGAAAGAGCTTGTCCATATTCGTGTTTGTGTATCTCAGTGACTTGGTCACTATTTAATGTCTGGGAAAAACATTATTGTTATTCTTAATCTTGTGTATAATTACTTAAAAGTTAAATGTTAATTATTCCCACTTTCAGTTTTCAGAGACAGATCAGAGTTGCGCAGCGAAAGCCACAAGTGTTGACTCCGTTAATTAGTTAACTTCTGTTATGTTTATTATGTTGTTTATTGTATCTGTAAACCAATTGACTATTGTATATGTATCATTTGAGAGAAGTTTATGTATATATATTTTGTGCGGGGTTAGTTTTGGGATAAGTTTTGTAGCAGATTTCTTAATTGAATGTTTAAGTATTTGAATTAGATTAGTAGTTCCTCTTTATTTAGTTAATCTCTTGGATTAGTCAGCTGCTAGC
Organism: Papaver somniferum; assembly: GCF_003573695.1. Lineage (NCBI taxonomy): Eukaryota > Viridiplantae > Streptophyta > Magnoliopsida > Ranunculales > Papaveraceae > Papaver > Papaver somniferum. The sequence continues at coordinate 63,779,602 of NC_039365.1, forward strand.
TTAGGGGCTCTACAGTAATATTCGATCTCGTATATTTTGAACCCTTATGGTTTGGGTGACTTTTTGATTTAGCGGGATTAAGTTCTAGCCCTAGTAGGTAGGCTTTATCAAAGGATCATGAGGGTTCTAATAGAAACAATATGTGAAAAAGTCACAATATGTTGAATCAATTTTGGTTTAGCATAAAAGTATATGTGTTTCGACGGTTTTCAACTCTTGCTTGTAATTGTTAAAACCGGTTTTCAACCTTTCTCTTGTGAAGGTTGAGGTGTGTTGTTATTCTTTTGTTTATGCATACGGATGACAACGTGGTGATATTTCGATATCAATTCTCCCTAGACGAATATGCTATCATATTGGAGAAGTGGATGCGAAATTTGAGGTAACAATCTTGTTAGTTAATTGTTTTCCTGTTTAAGAAAAGCCTGAGTTTATATTATATATATTTGTTGCTTTTACTTAACAAAATTTAGGTTCAATTGATATTTATTCCATGATGTGTGTGTGGATGTGTGTTTCAATTGGTTCATGTTAAGAAAAACTATTGTTATCTTGCTTTATTGTGTGATATCAATCGTTTAGGCTTACAAAATTTCGGTACAATTGATGTCTGTGTGATTCAATTGGTTCCGGTTAAGAAAAACTATTGTTATCTTTCTTTTGTATGGTATCAATTGTTTAAGCTTACAAAATTACGGTGCAATTGTGATGCTTTTAATGTCTATGTTGTTTCAATTGCTTCCGGTTGAGGTGAATAATTATGCAAGTTGATTTATTTTGGTTTGTATGAATTATTTATGGCTTAACGAAATAATATGTGTACGGGATGATTTATTTAGTCCAATTCGATTCCGGATAAGAAACTAAGTTAATTCTGATCTTAGTTTGTCTTATAAAAGTGAGGTTTCTCTTATTCAAGTCTAATCGAATGCCTAAACAAGGAAATGCTTGTTAACTAACCTAGTATTTGGCTTGTTTAAAATTGAAAGGTCTAAGTTTATGGATAATTAGAACCTGATGAGAAAAATGGAGTTTATCTTTATTTTGGTCTTATCGAATTAAGCGGTTGTTTTTGAACAATCGGTTTAGCAAAGGGAATAATGTGATTAGTTGTTTTTGGTTTGCTAAACTAAATGAGAAAAATTGTTTCGGAAAATTGTTTCCTTGGTAACATATCAAAATAAGACTACTTGTAGTTTCGGTTTTGATATTGGTTATCAGAACATGATGTGTGGAACCCTCGTGCCTAACTCTACAGGTTTGCAAGTCTATTATGAGATTTGTAAGATTCTTTTCATGTTGTCCTTTATTTTTTCGTTTCTTTGTCATTTTTGTGACAGAAAGGGGGAGCAATATATGGAGTAAACAGGTGATGCTGACATTGATATTTATATTGATTGACATCGCCAGGGAAAAGAACATTGGTACTTAAATGTTTTATCTAACGAAAGAGTGAAAGCACGGACTAAGGGGGAGTAACATGTCATATAGATTGGTATAACAAAGACGTGCGGATTGAATATATACCTATCTTCCTTAGGGGGAGTATTTTCTTTGTTATTATAATGTCAACAACGGCGTTTTGAAGGATTGAATGTAAGCAGTTTTACTGTGCTGTTGAATCGGGAATCAAGCAGAGTGTAATGAATTCTTGTAATTTGTTTACCAATATGATGTAAGAGTTTTGTCACTAAAATTGACAAAGAGGAAGATTGTTAGAGCATTGCTCGGTTGAACCCACCAAGCGTTGGTACGTCAAGTTTGGTTGTCATATTTTAGTGAATCAACTCATATTAGGAGTCGCTTGATTATGTACTAGAGTTAAACTTCGTATAGGTTGGCTTGAAAGTATTAGGATATGAGACATTACAAGTATTGCTATGTCTTGAAGATGTGAAGAAGCAAGGAGCTACAACGGCAACAATCATCCTTCAACTTGAGGTTAGTGATATTTGACTTGAACTGTTTCATTCCCTAACGTATCTTTCAAGTCGTGCATATTGAAAACATAACTGCGAAGAATATTTGAACTCTAGATAGACATAGTATTAAGGAATACAATACGAGGTTTATTGATTAACCATTAAAATTTGTAGATAAGACATCGCCATAATCATTTGAATGCTATTGTGATTATGTATGGGTATGAGGTGAGCATTTCATCATAGGGAACAATGTTTACATGTGTTCTAAGGAAGTAAGTTCATAAAATTGTTTGTGAACCGAAAAGGAAATTTTCAGGAGTTATTGGTTTTGTTATTCATTGCATATCTTATGAACAACCAATATGTGTGATAGAGTATAACCGCTCACAACTTGTTGTGTTCTTGGTAGAACTATTCACAAAATCCTGACTTATGTATTGGTATAACTTTTATTAGTAAAACCAATCTTAAGTAATCACCTGTGGTATGGTCGGATTATGTCTGACCTTGGGGAAAGAGAACCGATCCTATTAAGGGAAAGGGAACCGATCCTATTAAGGGGTGCAGTACATCAAGAGGAACCGATCCTTGTATGGGGTGCAGCAATGTTTCCCATGGACATGTGCAACATATATAAGTTAGATACCATATATATGTGGGGAACTGATCCTAGTACCTAGTCAACCAAATCTTTGGGAAGCTAGTGTGACTATGCGTAATACTCACATGGAGGTAGAACCGAAACTTGTTTTGGTAGAACCGTTGAACCCATGATTGTGATTGAATGTTGGTTTGATCAATAACATAGTTCTTGAAAGTCAGATGAACCAAATCTAAACTTGTTTGGAAGTGTGGAAAATCGGTTTCAAGGTTGTAAGTGTGAAAGAGAACTTACAAAATAAAGATGTCGACAAACTTTGAACACGTGCTGTGAATGTTTATTTCTATAATTGTTCAAAGATATTCCTTAACGGCTAAGGGAAGAGAATCCCAGGATCGAAACATAAGTAAGTTAAGAATCTTTTAATTAAGGTTATTAATTCCATTTTGTAGGGAAATTACATAATCAGTAATGTGCATTTACTAATTAGATTTTCCGAGAGATTTCGATCGTTATTTTTGGATAGAGCATTTCCAGGAATTATGGAAACCGAATTTGTGCTTTAATGAATATCTTGAGAATATTTTCGGTTTTGGAAATTCTTTGGTGTCCAAACTTCCTTGTCTATAAATACACGAAGTTTTCCTTTCTAGCAAACTAATCCTTCGTAACAACAGATTTACTCTTTTGATGTTGTTACTGGTGTAGCCGCCTATCGGAGAGGAGAGTAATCTAGTTAGGTGAAATCTCTTACGACCGCTCAGTTTAAAGTCTTCTTTGGGATTGATAAGCTTTAGCGCGACCGGTTGGTGGGAAATTAGATAATTGCGGTTTATCTTTGTTTTCGATTGATTTGATTGACTAACGGTGATTGAAATCTGATTGCACCTAGTTTGTTTATTCTTGAGAATCTTCTCTTCTAATATAAGATTCACTCAAACTAGTTCAGATTTTCGACATGGATCTTTAGACTGCTGTTAGTTCTAAAGACGATCTTGTGATAATCCATTGTTAACAGACTTCGTTCTGTGCGTGATTGATCACAAGAGATTCAAGTGATTGTGTGCATGTTTTTATTGAAGATTTAAGAAGATTTGAAGACAAAGAAGATATTGAATATCTGACTTGAGTTTTACAATCTTTGGTGTGCACAATACTTGTTTCGGTAAAAGAGGATCCAATTAATAATCGATTTATCCTTGTGGTGGATTGGATTGATTAATTGAGTAGATCGACATCAACAAGGTTCTTCGGATTAAAGGTGTTGTTGGCTTAATCTTAATCGATTACCTTTGGGTGATTGAACATAAGATAGATCTAGACCTGACAAAGGAGTTTATGTTGAGATAAACGGAAGAGCCATTGTCCGACTCATATCACTTGGTTGAATAGAGTTGATACCAAACAGATTTCTTGTTCCTTTACTGTTTGGAATACGAACCAAAAGGATTGATCCAAGTACGTGACATATTTATAAGTTGGAGGCGTGGGAATACATATGGAACTAGGTGAACGATAGGGTTAGTTATTGGTCTCAACTATACGAAGTTAGTGTAATTTTGTGTAGCGGCTTAATCCTGAGAGTATTCAATTCTGGACCAGGTCCCGAGGTTTTTCTGCATTTGCAGTTTTCCTCGTCAACAAAATCTTGTTGTGTCATTTACTTTTATTTTCCGCATTATAATTGTTTTATTATAATTAAATCAAATCACACAAACATTAATTCCTATTTACTTGATAAGCAATCTTATTGTGTTTGGTTAAGTCCGAACCTTTGTATCAAGTAAACATACTTCGTTGTTGTATTGTCTCGATCTCGTATCCATAGACGATCACACGAAGTGTGAACCTATTAGTTGTATTGTCTCGACTCAGTCCATAGACAATCATTTTCCGAGAAAGGACTTATAGGTAGGAAAAGTTTTAGCTTGAGGTATATTTGGGTAACCTCGCCTTTTCACGGCCCTTTAACCTGTCTATGACCCGTCCATAGATAAACCATGTCTTTACCCGGCTAACCCAAACTCTAACTCTTCCCGATTCTAGCAGCATAGCTAAATTTGTAGCTGTAATGAAAAAATATTTGTAACTTAAAAAACAGATTCCAAACTCAACAAAAATTCTAACTCCACCATCAAGACCAGGTCCAATCGTGGAAGCGCCATAAGGTGATGCATTTTTTTTTGTGTTCTTCTTTCAGGGGCTATTTGGTTTTGGTTTATCTGATTTTATTGGTACCGTAGTCAAACTAGTTAATACTGTGTACCGGTGCCGTATCGGTCGGGTCCGACACACCTATACAAAAGATTATATCGGTTTTTATAGGTGATATACATCATCAAGAATAAAATATTAAATAGTTATAAATGAATGTTTCAATCTAAAATATTGGTGTCATGTTATGCACTAATTCCCAATATCAAAATCTTCACAGTACAAATTAACGGGTATAAAATAAAAAGATGATTAGTAAGAAGGGTTATGTTTATAAATTTTCAGAATCTAAATTTTTTATTCTACCAAATTATCCTTATTGACTACCTTGACCGTAGTCTACAATTAGAGAAACAAAAGAAAAATGTTATTTTCATGGCATCTAGAGTTTCTTCTCATCTTGCCCTAACTTGCTTTATTCATCATAATCATAAAAAAAAACTACAGATGAGGTAGGATGGAAACGATAATTGCTTCTTCATCATCAGATTCAGAACACATTGAACTCGAGATTAATTAAAGAGAATAATATCAGTTTCACTAGGTAACATATCAAAATATTGTGATGTAATCGACAGTGTTAGTATTATAATTGACCCGCCCATAGTTTGTTGTTGACGGAAGCAGATTTAAATTAAATAAATAATATCAGATACTCCTTCTGTCCTAATTTCTACTTTGGTCTGTCCATTTTTATCTGTCCGCTCTGTTTATAGACATACTTTTCCCTTAAACTATCAAATACTAGTTATTCACCCGTGCGGTGCACGGGTTTGTTCCCTGTTTATGAAATATTGGATTCATGTTTCAAAATTGATTTCAGTAAAAAGTAAAAGTTTTATTAAAAAATTAAAAAAATATAATAAGCTCGTAACCCCAAAAATAGCGTGCTTATATACAAAGTGTCAATAAATTAAAAACCATTAGTAATTGGTAATCATAGCTTATAGTTTCAAATTATTTTCACAAAACCAATTTTCACTAAAAGTTACATCAATATCTTTCAGAATTAAGAACGACAATAGTCTAAAAAATAAAATTACTTTGAAAAACAATACTTGTAGTAAAAATCGTACATAGGAAATTCATAAATTTTTTTTTATCTAATGTACAATCAGAGATAACTATTTCATTGGTTTATTTCACATTGGATGCATTGTGTCATCTTTCACTTATTTTTTCCATGATAATTTTTCTTTTCTTTTCCTCTACCACGGTACTGCAATTTAGAAATGATCTTATCTTAACCCGTGATTTTTTCATTTATTGCATGTAAATAAATATATATGTACCGGTGAAGTCAATAAAAATATGGTGGACTGTATGTGTGCAAAAAAATAAGAGGATTGAAATGTCAAAATAATGTCAACCCATAGCTTAATGAAATTTGTTCCCGTGTAAATAATTGGTGAAATTTGGGTGAGTATATGTGTACCCGTGAGTTGTAAGATGATCTGTTGTATTACGGGTGAAAATTTACTTAGAGATATTCAACATTTCATTGTGTAATTTTCCGGGTGATCATGAATTATAAACTGTTCTTCTGTATTTTAGGAGGATGGAGTTTTATGAGTTTTTATATTTCAATCTTGGCGAACTATAAGATCACCAAGGGAATTTTATTTTTCCTCCAATTTCTACAATTATATATATTTTTTTCCGATATGATATTTGTATAGTCTTGATATTCCCTTTATCGCCTTTTGGCTAAGATCAAGTGTAATATCTGTACTTATGTGTGTCATTTGCTCACACGATATTAAATTATTATTTTTCATAGGGGAGTTCCTATCACAGCAGCTTGCTGCTGGGTTCTCACGCGTCGCTTCTACGTTGCACAACTGCAAAGGCTTGGGGAACCACCACCAATATTTTTCTTTGTTTTGAAAAAACCCATTTACTTATAAAACTTAACTGCGAAGTACAGTTCTAACAGTGCGGGTATAAGTTACCCCATTTCTATAATCTAAAACAATATTTGAAATAAAATATGGGCTTGTCCCAAATTCTTGTTGTTGATGTAGCTGGGTGTTGTTGTTGATGATCGACCGCCTCGTTTGCCTCGTTACGCTATAGATTTGTTAATATCAGAAACTATTTTCTCCTCTATATGCTATATATCTCGGGTGAATTCCCTTAGTAAGAAATGCATACTTAAAATTTAGAAAACTTCGAGCCTCACCGGGAGCTTGTTACCTTGTATACATTTTTGTGACCTCAGGTATGTCGAAGTTGGTAAAAACCTTGGACGCTTTATTTGAGGTCACCTCAAACTTTGTTGTAGAAAACAAAGCAGTTTTTCATTTTCATTTTAAAATGAAATAATTTAGTTATGAAGGTACCTTGTTATATCTTCCAACAAACTGTGAAGTACTATATATGTTGACCATTTAGTACGTAATTGGCCATTTTGAAAACCAGCATGGTCCATGTTGATCACCTTGAACCGCTGTCTTTCTGTTTCAGTATGTTGTACAGGTACATAATCGAGATCCTGCATATATTTTGGTTAGGGAGACCACATGAGTTCTTGGGATATTGATTTTGGCATAGTAACCTCATGTCCGCACGATGGTCAATCCTCATATAGGGACTCTTTTTGGTCTGGCATTGTCACTACTTGCATGTTCTTCATCCATTCCAGCCTATAACAACCACTCCTGAGAAAACATGAACTAAACGTTAAGTTAATTAAACCACCTCATCAAAGATCGCTAAGCAGGATGAGAAAATATAACAAACCTGAAAAAGTGAGTTTGAATGGAATTTCGGATAAATCTGATTCAATATGCCGAAGATCATTATTCCACTTACATACTAAAGCAAATACAATCGATGTTCCTCATATGCAAGATATTTCTCGCTATGGAAAATGTAAATTTGTGCCCGAGGATAACAGTATGGTGACAACAAATGAAAAGCATTACTACCGTTGAGTTGCAAACCACTCGACCAAATTTCATACACCGTTCGATAAGGGTGGTCGCATGGCCTATATTTAAGATGATGCCGCAAAATAACTAATTTTTTTCCCTTCGGCTCAGTTAGCCGAGCCAGATTTCCTTTTTCCTTAAAGGAAAGTATCAAGATTTTTCCTATATTTTCTCCATATTAAAAGCACTATCTAGTATCATTCTCGTCTTTTCTATTTATCTTCCTCCGTGTTCATTCTTGTTTGACTACTTATCTAGTATCATGCTTCAGTACTTCTGTGCCTTAGCTTTGTATTTCGAAAAGACGAACACTCCTTTCTAATCGCATTTGCAACTCAGTTTTAGTAATTGTGTTCTTCGAATATTAAAAAAAAAAGACTAATTGCTTAAAGTAGTAAAGTAGTCTTTAATTAATTCCGGTTGGCTTTACCATAATTTTCTCATAGGTTTTGTGCTGCAACTGAGCATTTGCTAAGAAGCACTAACCTTATCCAGTGGTGGACATGGAACATTTGCTAAGAAGCAAGATTTTTTTGTTTGTTCACCATTATGATTTCTCGTCTAGTACCAAAGATGGTACTTTGAACCATGTTTCTTTTGATAAGAGAGAAAACACAGATAAAACTCTTCACTGTTTTTTTCGATCTTCTAAAACATTCTTTTACCACTGGTTTTGAAGAAGACGATAATCCTTATTTTACCGGAAAGATTTTCCTAATCAGTTAATTGAGATATGATTTTGATGGGTCCATATCTTCTGTGCCAAAGGAATGGTGAGTCACCTGTGCCGAGCCAGTAAGGCGGTGACACGTGTTCCATTTTATTCTTAACAGTAAAGACAGTTGGAGTTTCCATTTTCTACTCTTCTCAATTAATTAGGAAACAAAATCAAAATGTGATTCTGTTAAGAATTTTCGGAGAGACAGTATAAATTAATTACTTTTATGTTTATCGGATTAGTTTATTTTCTTTGATAATATTATTTTATTTACTTTGATAATATTAGGGTGCGTTTGCTTCACAGAAAAAGTTAGGGTGCATTTGGGAGTGTGATAATCTTTCAGTTTCATTTGAAAATTTGATCTACCTATTTCAATCTCTAATATTAGAAAAGACAGTGTGCGGTATTAGGATTCATATAAATCATACCTCCCGATCGGGCTCCATCAAGCTCAAACAACAGGTGATTAAACTTTTAATACTGCAATCCTGTTTTTTTCTTGGTTAGGAATCTTAGGATCACGAACGAAGTATCTATTAAAGAATGCATGTTATATTTTCCATATATATATATAGATATAAATTAATTTATATTCTCTCTCCAAATTTTTAGCCAAATCAAATTTTGATATTGTTTCCTAATAGAGAAGAGTAGAAAATGGAAACTCCAACCGTCTTTACTGTTACGAATAAAATGGAACATGTGTCGCCGCCTTACTGGCTTGGCGCAGGTGGCTCACCATTTCTTTGGCACAGAAGATATGGACCCGATTTTGATATATAGGAAAAATCTTCGTATTTCAGAAAATAAAAGATGAAATTTGGCTCGCTAACTTAGCTAAAGGAAAAAGATTAATACTAAGTTTCCACGTCATCATAAAATGGACCATAGGATTATCTTCATCAAATGGTTTATGAAATTTTTTAAAGTGGTTTGTCGAACCGTTTTGTTACTGGATCCCAATCCAATACATTAAACACCATATGCAAGATATTTAACACGTTTGGAGCATATACAAACTTTATTAGATAAGCCAAAATACACTATTTTTCGTATCAAAAAAAAAAAACTTTATTAGATACAAAAAAAACTTTATTTCTACGCTACTAATCAAGGTTTTGTATGATCCCATTAATGTTTTATTTTAGACCTAATATGGCATATATTTTATTAAATATATTAAAAAAAATAATAAATAAAAAGCAATAAATCCATTGTCCTCAATAACTATAGATATTTTTGGGCTAAGACCATGGCACTTGGGTCGGATGCTCCCCTTGAGTCAAAAATAAACTCACAAAATAATTAACTTGGTGACAGCTCAGTGTCTTCAAAATTCTGGCTTCCCACCTATAAATTTTAGGTAGTAGCGGTGGAACAATTTGCAGTTGTAATGTTTTCAGGCAACAACTGTTTGGATACTTATGACATCGATCTTCGAAATTCCTTACTGGATGGTTTTCTTTCCTTTTTACACACTTTATATTAAATAAAAATAAAATAAGCAAAAGCAAAATCAAAATCTAAATTGTTACCTATTTCTCCTTTTTTCAAAGGGGAGCCCCAAAACACAAAAATCAGTCATGCATCTGTCAGAAAATCAAAAACGAATATAACAAAAACTTCAAACCCAAAAACAACTGATACTAATCGTCTGCATCACTAAGCAAAAATGAAAAAGATTAAAAAACATCGAAAAGTGAACCGAAAGATTTCACTGTTTGATATCAGAACAATATTTGCATAATGAATTTATACCTTGATGTTGCTAGATGAACCAGGTTACAACAACTCGAGGGTACCTGGGAACAAAAACAAACAAAGAAAGGTCACACAAAATCGCAAGAAGAGAAAAAACCCATTAAGAAGAAAAAAGGATCACAAAATCAAAACAAGCAACGTGGAAACGATGAAGTTTAGCCTTAGCTTGGGTGATTATATAGGGAGTCATCAAGCCTAGAGATTCCATTAAAAAAATCCTCTATTTAGGAAACAACATCAATTAAATGTTATGTAATATTTATGATTTTGGATATCCACTATTTTTTGGATATTCACATTAATTGTCGTAATATCTTTGCCAAAAAATATCCAGCATATCAAAATTAGAAATTATTTCCTAAGTTTCGATTTAGAAAAAAAAATCCTTAGTTTAAGAAATTACACCCTAATAAGAGTAAAACTTTTGTAATTTTAGAAAGCTATGTTTTTCATGTCACCGTAATTAGTGGTCGAAGATATTTTTTTATATTAGGTATCAAGAGATAACAAAATTAGAAATTGACTTTATTTAGTTTATTGTGTTATTTTAGACTTATTTTATTTTTAATTATGGTATGAACAAATTAAAGAAAATAATATGAAAAATCAGATTTATTATTTTGTTATTGCTTGAATTTTTTATAGCTCTTTTTTGTATTAGCTCGGTTTAGATTTCAATTCTTGCTTCAATTTTTCTTCTTCAAATTCTAACAATTCTATAATTTTTACTTTTGAATAGGATCACTGTAGATTTTTTTTTTAAATGCAAAGAAAGGATTATTATTAACTTGAAGTAGAAGCGTCATACAATAACTGCGACTCAATAAACTCAGGGGGAGAAACTGACCAGACTCTAGAGACTCTATGCTTTCTGATATACTTAGCAAGAATGTCAGCAGATTTATTGCACTTTCTTGGGACAAAACTGCATTCCCATTGAACAAAATAACTAAAATTATCAATTGCATCCAGCAGGAGTGTTTCACTTTCCCAAGCAATTGTTGTTGCAGCTTTATTGATGTAGCTTTCAATTCCTTTGAGATGTGTCTCAACTATAATATGTGTAAGCTGCATTTCCCTAAACCAGGTAACTGCTTCATAGAAAGCTAGGCACTCCGCCTGTTCCGAGCTACTTATTCCTGCATGGCATTTTGAGACGCCTCCCCTCCAATTGCCTGCACAATTACGTAAAATTAGTGCAGTGCCAGTAAAACCCGTATTTATATCAAAGGAAGCATCACAATTCACTTTAAGAAATGGGGGGATAGGGGGCTTCCAAAATATTTCTATGGGTATTGTAGGAAGCACTGGGTTAATCTGATTGTGATGTTTACTATACAGCTTCTCTAGATAAGTTGGGAAACTTAAAGCCTTCTTCGCCACAGTCTGTGGTTGAATCTTCAAATTTTGAAAATTCACTTCACATCTTGAATTCCAAATGGTCCAAGTAACCACCAGAAATTTCTGAAACCAACTAGTAGAAGGGTTCTGTTGTTGCCTTTGCTTTATCCATCTTTCAATCATCTCATTAACATTATTATATGTTCCCGACAACATCAGCGAGCCTCCAGGGATTAATAACCAAACAGCCTTGGAGAAATGGCACTGGAGCAGCACATGCATAAGAGTTTCATCATGATTATTGCACAAAGGACACTGTCTGTTGATGTAGTGGCAGTTCTTTGACAATCTCACTTTTGTAGGAAGAATGTCAGTGAGACATTTCCAGAAAAAGTGTTTAATTCTTGTCCAGGTTTGGATACTCCAAAAGTACTTCCACTTGATATCAGTACCTTGAATGGTTGTAGATAATTGTAAATTCCCTTGACTCAGTTCATATAACCTGTTATAAGCTGATTTCAAAGTGAAGGAACCATTCTTAGTTAGCTTCCATATGAGTTTATCATCAGCAGAGTTGGGTATTCTCATACCTAAAATCCTGCCAGCTGTTTGAGCATCAAAAAGATACCTTATGAGAGCATCATTCCATTGCCTGCTGTCCTGGAGCATAAGGTCACTGACCCAGACATAAGATTCACTATCTTCAACTCCATATCTTGGGGTAGGAGGTTCATTTAAACTTAAGACCCAAACATCCAGCCGAATTTTGATCTTGTTACCTTTTCCTAACCTCCATTGGCTATGTTGTTTAATGAAAGTAATCTATCTTTGAATGCCTTTCCAAGCCCATGAACAATTCAGCCTGATTGTAGAGTGAAGTAAACTAGTATACGGGAAGTATTTAGCTTGAATAGCAATTTGACCAATTTTATTTGCAAGAAAGACACAACATCGGATTCAAAGGTTAGTATCCACAACCAATTTGACCAATTTTATTTTATTCTAAATTTCATCAGAAGTGTAATATTATTCTTTAGTTTTAATTAATAGAAGGGAATTCTAATTAGAAAAATAATGATTTTGAGAACTGTAACTGGAATTTAGACATCGCCTTTTTTACATTTTTTTTTATTCATTAATTATGTGATTGATGCATGATTGATCTATTTTTTGATTTTTAAGATGAAATCGTGAATGTGTAGTTGATTTTTTATCTAACGTATTTTTGGAAACATTGTTATTTTAAAGATAATTGATTTAGGAAATAAAAAATCATTTTCCGTTAAAAAAGATCTCATGGAGCCATAAAATATTTTCCACGTTTTCTATTATGCCACGTTAAATAAATTTCCTTTAAAAAAATAAATGATTTCTTTTTAATGGAAATTAAACCGTTGTTATCCGAGGCAAAAAGATTTTCAAGATTTAGTTATCTTATTTTTAGAAAAATAATATTTTATTAGTTTAAATTCAACATTTATTACTAAAAAAAAAGTAAATGGCGGGGCCAGAATTAACCAGAAGCTATAAGTGAGAATCAACGTGGAGCTCCGGTGAATGAGAACGCTTTAAAAAACTCTGTTATTATATAGAGAATACCCTTTATTTTTAATAATCATAAAATCATTTTTAATATAAACTTAATTCAAAATCTTAAATATTATCACCATATATAAGGAAAAAAACTTCCTCAATATCTTTGTATTAATTGTCATTTCTTTTTTAAATAAAAACATCTGTGGATAGTTATAAAATTCCTAATAAAACTTCTACTTATTCTTATGTAATCTTTTCATCTCTTTTTTTCAAACACCATGGAAGAACATAAGCTAGACTATCTAGTTTCTCTAGCTATGACAAAATCTCAAATTCATGCTCGAGTATATCTAAAGAGAAAATAATCTACAATTTCAATTTTTTTCCCCTCTCAAATAAAAATTCCAAAAGCTCCAAAGTTTTAGTGCGGGAAACCAAAATCAAATGGAGGAAAAAAAAATTCTTAAATTGTGGATTTCATAATAAAAGCAGTATAATTTGCTTTTATTTCTTAAAACATTTCCTGAGATAATAATACTATCTAATTTAGAATTTTTAACAATAATAATTTTAGTTTTAGTAATAACATAACATTAAATAAGCTAGTCAATGACTAATCATGATATTTTGTAGGATTTCCTTAATATCTTGATAAAGTGAAAGCCGACTGTTAAGTTAGGGCGGAGGGAGTATGTATTAGGGCCTTCATTACTAGGTGTCTTTCAATAGCCTTTCATCAAAATTCCGATATAACTTGCGAATTTGTTGAACGTCCCCCATATATACTATATTTTTCTGACGATAAAGGTTTCATTAGCTCTCCCTTTGTGTATTTGTAGTTTCACAGAAAACCTACCTCATCTTCCTGTCCGGTAGTAAAAAAATTGTAGTAGTAGTTACGTACGCCATGCAAAGACAAAAGACAAACATGGAAAATTGTGTTTCTTTCCTCGGATATCACTGACACCATTGCTTCCATCTTTAGAATTTCAATTTCATCATGCACCACCCCCGTACATGATGATCACAAACAAGTCGCAATGCATATAGGTGTAATTGGTGCCCTGTCAGAAATGATTATGGATGTTTAGGGTCAATCGGATTTGAGAAACACTAATTATATCACGGTTCAATTCCTTGGAATGAACCTTGGCATAGTTTATCTTGCCATAAGATGACTACATAGACTTCATAGGACCCTATATAACATGTACCCAGGTGAGAATATCATTATGCGTATCTCTACAGTCTACACTTTGGTTTCTGTTGGACCCCAATTTTTTTTTTTTTTTTTTTTTTATAGAAATTAACGCTCGATCCCATATATGTTGGGTTTTAGACTCTTTAGTCCTGTCTTTCAAAGCCTAGTACTAGGAGGTCCTAATTCATCAAATTTAGAACGGGTCAATCATTTTTCTAACGATTCAATCCAAACTAATATATTTCATTATCGAAAATGCCATCACCATTACATTACTTCTTCGTAATTCAGTCTGTAGTTTTTCATTTTCATGTCTGAAACCACTCTCCCGTGATGAACAAAACCTAAACCTAATCTCTTCTCCTCAATGAAATTCAATCTCAAAGCATATCTGAAATCAAACAAATAATCGATTTAATTTGAAAACCGAAATCGTTAACATCAGTACTTTTCTTTTAAAGATTACTTCAATCCATGGGAAAACTTGACAAGATTCAATTTTAGTATTGAAGAGTTCATCGTTAAAAGCTATTTGAAAGATGAGTTTAGTCTATTCTTACCATTTAATTAATCTATTCTTATCATTTAATTTGACTTCAACTGTTAATGAATCGAATTCACAATTTTTTTAAGATTTTAAAAACCTAATTACTTCTGTTTCTAATTCAACTTCTTCTTCGATTCATGAGTTTAGGCATAGGTCGTTGTTTGGGAAAATATTTCTTATGAATCTCATTCTAAATCTGGTATTAGTTTTCTCTACTAGTATGCAATCCAACAGTAACTGATTTTGTTCTTAAAGCGATGGCGGAGAGTGGAAGACGATCGAATAGGGTTTGATCGGAAATTTGTGACTTAATCCTTGAGCCAGTTGATAGAGTACAGATTCTGGTGAAAACCTAAGTAATTTATGAGCCAGTTCTTTCTTCTTCTTATTTTTTATAAAGAAATGGTGAAGAAGATGAAGAATTAATAAACAAGAAAACTGCTGCAACTTCTAAAAGGTATAATTTCACGAATCTCTCTGTTTTCTCTGCTGTTTTTATTGGATAAATGTGTGTTTGAGGACTCACTGTACTAGTTGTCACAGGTTCACAACACCCAAATGCAAAACCAACCATGACAATGGCAACTATGCTCCACAACACAATTTCAGCCAACTCGCACTTAGTCAATACTTCAACTTTTTGACTAATTCTCTATTCATCCCATACTAAATAGAGGTTCTGCTCACAAATCTTCCAAGATTTCAACCAAATACACACACTCCGCTTGATGCATAAACATAAGCCAAAACGAAGGGATAAATGCACCAACAAAACTTAGCTTTAAACTAGGCCGTAGCCTTTTATTTATTGCACACTTAGGGTTACACACTCTTCTTGTTCCGGATTCCCCAACCCTTCACAAGATCAGGCTTATATAGTCTTACAAAAGCTATTTACAAGTAACTGTCAGGAAGTTACAGATTTACTTTATGCTAGGCAGTTAGATAACTGTGCTAACTGACGCCAACCCACTTTAAAGCTAAACAAACAAGTCCTAGCCTTCAGTTATGCATAAAGAAACTCAACTTCCGTGTAACCAACTCGAAACCATCAAGGCCATGTGCCCGGAACATGTCATCTAGCCTTGTTGCATAATGATTGCGTCTGCCATCCAAAGTAACACAATCATTGCGAAGCATCAATCTCCTAATGATGCAAGTGTGCTAATGCAAGTCTTGCTTGCATGCCTGCACGCCTCATGCATACAGTTTACTTGCAAAACTCATTTGGCATCTCTTGATGCTAATCTCGCATCTTTGGCCATGTCCAAAACCTATTTGGCACATGCCATTGTCTAGCTACAACTCAGACATGCACTCCGCATATCTGACACTTTGGCCAAGTCACTGATAATGCGCCACAATGTCGTATTTTTACTTAGCCACTTGACATCCATGTCATAGAACTCCCCCACCATCTGAACTTGATGCCCTCGTCGATTCCTTTTGTTGTAGGTAAGCTTGAATTTGTTCTTCAAATTGCCACAATGTAGTATCCTTATCCCAATAAGTTTCGGGGTCTGGAAACCCTTGTCACTTAATCAGAAAATAAGTTCTCATATTCTTCTTACTTTGCCCTATAACTCAATCATCAAGTATTGCTTCAACTTGCTTGTCGAATTGTGATCTGATTACTGGTGGTGCACGCTTCGCTTGTTGTCTCAAAGTGTCCAACAAATCAGGATGGTACTTCTTTAAGAAGCTGACATGAAAAGTGGGGTGTACTTTCAAACGTTCCGGAAAATCAAGTCTGTAAGCCACCTTACCAACTATTTTTATCACTTTAAAGGGACCATCACATCTTGGAATTAGGCCTCTATGCACTGTCTTGCTAGAAATCTTCTTCCAAATTTGGGGCGTTAGCTTTAGCAGCACCATATCTCTCACCTCAAATTCCACATCTCTGCGACGTAAATCAGCATACTTCTTCATTCGTCTCTGCGCCTTGGATAAACTATCACGCGCCTGCTCAGTCATCCCCGTCTTTGACCTTGCATAACGGTAAGCTACTGGACAGGAACCTTGCTTCTTAGCCTTTGGCACCTCATGAGGGGTTAATGGTTGCTGGCCTATCGCTAACTCGAAAGGACTCAACTATGTTGATGAACTCTTGTGCAAATTATAACAAAATTGGGCCGTATCCAACAACGCCACCCAATTTCCATGGCTTGCCATCACATAATGATGCAAGTACTCTTCTAGAAATGCATTTATCTGCTCCGTCTGACCATCGGTTTGGGGGTGATTGCTAGTATAAAACTTTAGTTTGGAACCAAGCATTCCAAACAAGGTGGTCCAAAACCTGCCTGTAAACCGTGAGTCTCTATCACTTACAATATCTCGAGGAAGTCCCCAATACTTCACTACATTCTTGAAGAACAGATCTGATACAACGTCTGCTTTACAAGAATGGGGACAGGGAATGAATGTAGCATACTTCGAAAAGCGATCAACGATGACCATTATCGAGCTAAAGCCTTGCACCTTTGGCAGCCCGTTAATAAAGTCCATCGACAAGCACTGTCATGGCTTGTCTGGAATCGGCAAAGGTTGTAGCAATACTGCTACGTTTCTCCTTTCCGTCTTATCCAGTTGACACACTAAGCATGTCTTCACATACAATTCAACATCTTCTTCCATCTTAGGCCAGTAATAGGAACGAGATATCAAAGCATGCGTTCATTCCATGCCTGGATGACCATCCCAAATGGAATCATGTGTCTCTTGCAAGAGTTCCCTTCTCAGTCCACCTGAATTAGGTACATAAATTTTTCCTCATTTGGCGTAAATGACCCCATCATCTAGCCAATATCGACGAACGATCCCATCACTGATCTGCTTAGTCAGACAAACACATGCCTGATCATTCTTCGTCTCTTCTTTGATTCGAGGCAAAAACTCTGCCTCAATCACGGTCAGTGCCGCAACATATTCTGCCACCAATTTTCTGTTTAACGCATCTGGCACAAAATTAAGCCTTCCTGTCTTATGCTCGAACTTGTAGTCGAACTCGCTCAAAAATTCAAGCCACCTTGCTTGTTTTGGCGATAGTTTCTTCTGGCTAGAAAAGAACGTAATGGCCACATTATCTGTCCTTATGATGAAATAAGTTCCCAACAAATAATGAATCCACGTTCTTAAGCAATGTATCACTTCCAACATCTCTTTCTCATGCACGGTGTATCTCCCTTCAGCATCATTAAGCTTACGACTCTCGTAATCCACTGGATGGCCATCTTGCACCAAGACTCCCCTAGAGCCCTGTCTGAAGCATCAGTGTGCACTTCAAATGGTATATAGAAGTTAGGCAATCGAATAACTGGTTCTTTCGAGACCGCTTCCTTCAATGCATCGAATGACTGTTGACACTCGTCAGTCCATGCCCATGATTTGTCCTTTGAAAAGACAAGGGTACCCAAATACACCACAATCTTTTTATTTGATCACAACCTATTCAATCTCTACCGTGTATAAACTTCTTGGAGCAAAAATCACTCAAGGAATATTTCAACACAGTGTCCACTTGAAATAGGGTTAGTCCGGACTGGCCTAACACGTGAATAATTATATCAGACAAGTGAAGAAATCCAATACACTTTGTGTGATCGTCTATGATATGAAATCGAGACAATACTACAACAAAGTGTTCACTTGAAAACCGAAACCTTATAAGATAAATATCAAGTTCCTAGTTAACGTACAAGTGTAATTACTTTAATTGTAATATAAAAATAATTATAATGCGGAAATAAAGCAAAACACACACCAGAATTTTGTTAACGAGGAAAACTACGATCTTGTATAAAACCTCCGGGGCCTAGTCCAGATTTGAATACTCAATGAATTAAGACGCTACAAAAAGTAAACCTGTAACTTCGTGTAGACACTACTAAGTAAACTTAAATCCTAGCTACTCAGCTTCAGCAATATTCTTGTTTTGACAATATCTAGTAGAACCGAAGTTCTCTATAAATATTTGTTTTGATAATATCTAGCAGAACCGAAGTTCTCAATAGATATTTGATACTAGATATCCTAGCAGAACATGGGTTCTCTTTAGGACTAAATCTAATATATCTTCTTAATGGTTCACAATAACTTCTTCTTCAACTCCTCATAATCTTCAATCTTCGATTTGATCTTCAAAGTAACAATCTGCAAAAACAAACTTGATTCCTTAATGATTTGTCGCATAGAAACGGAGTTTGTTAACAACGGAAAATCAATGAATCCATCTTACGGATCTAGAAAACCTTTGATCCATAGAAACGTTAAATCTTTGATCTAGTTTGAGTGAGACTTATATCAGAAGAGAAGGTTCTCAAGAATAAACAAACTAGGTGCAATCAAAGATTCAACAACCGTTAGTAACCAAATCAATCGAAAACAAAATATAAACTGCAAATATCTAGTTTCCCACCAACGGTACTAATAGAGCTTCTCAATCCCAAAGAAGACTTTAAACTGAGCGGCCGTAAGAGATTTCACCTAATTAGGTTAGTCTCCTCTCCGAATAGGCGGCTACACCAGTAACAACACAACCGAGGAAGTTTGCTGTCACAAAAGATTAGTTTTCTAGAGATGCAAACTTCAAATATTTATAGACTAGGAAGTTTGGACACCAATGAATTTCCAAAACCGAAAATATTCTAAAGATATTCATTAAAGCACAAATTCGGTTTCCATAATTCCTGGAAATACTCTGTCTAAAAATAATGATTAAAATCTCTCAGAAAATCTTTAATTAGTAAATGCAGATTACTAATTCTTATTTTCCTAAAAATAAAATTAAAAACCTTAAATAAAAGATTCTTAACTTATTTAATCTTTCGATCCTGGGATTTTATTCCTTTAGATATTAAGGAATAACTTTGAACAATAAAATATAAACATTATTGTACGTGTTCAAAGTATGTCGACATCTTTACACATTAACCAAATATATTTTCGGTATCTCTAATATTTCTAGAATAATAGAAAATTTGAAAAGATAATATTTTGTGTTAAAAACACAAAACGTGCTCGGATTTGATTGAGACTTTTTGTGGCCGATTGCACATGTTCATAGGATCGGTTCCCCCTTGTTGCACATGTCCATAGGATCGGTTCCCACATATTTATGATATCTAACTTGTATGTGTTGCACATGTCCATAAGATCGGTTCCCCTTTGCCTAAAAACATGTTGCACATGTCCATAGGATCGGTTCCCCTTTGTTGCAACTCATACAAGGATCGATTCCCCTTTCTGAAAGATTGCACCTCTTACTAGGATCGGTTCCCCTTTACCCAGACTCGGTCATACATAATCACAAACTCGATTATACCATCTCAGGTGATTACTTAAGATCGGTTTCACTAATAAAAGTCATACCAATACATAAGTCAGGCCTTTGTGAATAGTTTTACCAAGGACACAAACAAGTCATGAGCGGTTATATTAAATCACACATATTGGTTGTTCACAAGATATGCAATGAATAACAATCCCAATAACGCATGGCGATTTCCTTTTCGATTCATAAACAAGTTTATGAACTTACTTCCTTAAAACACATGTAAAACATTGTTTCCTAGGATGAAATACTCACCTTATACCCATATAATCACAATAGCATTCAACCGATTATGTCGATGTCTTATCTACAAAGTTTAATGGTTAAGCAATAAACCTCATATTATATTCCTTAATACTATGTCTAACTAGAGTGTAATCATGCTTCGCAGTTTTGTTTTCAATATACACGACTTGAAAGACATAAGATAAATATGGAACAAGTCAAGTCATAGTTACTAACCTCAAGCTGAAGGATGATGTCTTTGTTGTCTTCAATCCATCTTCAGATCTTTGTGAGTAACTGTAGCATAGTACTTCTATCATTTCTAATCTAACCTATCGAAGTTGACTGTAGTTTACATAATAGCGACTCGAGTTTTGGAACTAAATATGACAACCAATCTTGACATACCAACGCTTGGTGGGTTCAACCGAGCAGTGCTCTAACAACTGGCATAAACCAAGAAATGGTCGTTCCAGACTTGCTTCGGTCACAAAGTGAAGGAGATGGGGTTGATCTTAGGGAGGGAAGCGAAGAAGGTGTTGAGATTGCGAAGGTGTTGGTTGTTTATGACTTGTATCAGAATGTTGAACTGGCTTGCATAATGTAAGATATCAGTTCTGGGTGTTTTCTGGATACGTAGTTAACAACACTTGGTTTTCTGTTGTTTGGAAATAGGTTGGAGAACCTATTTATACAAGTCATTTGAGCGCAATCCTCATCTCGTAGGAAGTGGAGGAAGTTGAGTGATGGAGTAGTGGGGCCGTTTAGGTGATTGCCACACGATCAAGCCTTTGCCCACTTCCTTCATCATCGTTAACCGTCCATGCTTCCTGACACATTCTCGTAATGGGCGCGTTGCACGCTGCATGCTGTAAACCGCCAGACCAATACCCCAGTAATTATCCCCTAGTTTGTGACATGTTTGATCTCTCGAATGAGTGGGTCAAGTCGTGGGACCTGCCGCAAGAAATAATATACGGTGCTATTAGGTTAAATAACTAAGTTATTTAAGGAATTGATATTCATGAAATATCGTGTGTGCTCGATGCATGTAATGTATCGTTTTCAATCAAGCAGCTCAAGACAATCGATATGTATGAAGAATCGATGTTTTAAAGCTTGATTGAATAAGTCGCGGATTAAGCATCTTAAAATGGCAGCATGTCCAACCATCTTCGAGTGATCGTTTGGAGGTCGCATGGGCCGGCCACCATCTGGTCGATCACTCTATGACAGAGTGGCGGTGATCATTGATGCGCTTCATTGATCGCCTAACTTTTAATCCAAGCCGTCCGACCAAGCTGGCAAAGTTGGACGAACGAAATGATTTATGTCACATATTTGCCGCCGTTTAAGAATTTTAGGGTTTTTTAGAGGTGCGCGAACATCCCCTTTGGCTTGATCAAATCCAAGCATGGTGCTAATTTTGGAGGGACCGACCAGGCATGCGTGGAGACGGCCCGCCGGCGTGCATGTCTACACTTATCTGTCCCACAAAGATTCGATCTAGGCCACTCAATTTTACCGGCAAAGATGAGTGGTCGTGATCGATTTGCGACAGAAATATATTTCCGCAAAGGGTTTAAAAGCCGTGTAGCATGCCACCTTTGGGCGTGCGTTTTGAGGCGTCAGTTCCTAGCCTGCATAGGTCGGTCGGTCACATGCAAAGGTGGACCCATGGCGATCACGTTGACATCCTTGGGACCTCTTGAGTCTATAACAACACCATCCGTTTAGGCCGGTCTCAATTGGTTTGAGCTATTTTACGCAGCGTGAACGCCCATGTTTGGGTAAGCGATTGAGCACTCTATAAGTTTGCCGCATGCAAGTCGATCGACTAGGGCACTAGTGGGCCCGCTAATGATCATGTTAGCACTTCCTTAACCGTTCGTAGGAGGATCCAAGCCGTCCAACCAGGCTGGAAAAGTTGGACGTTTTTGATGCTTCTGAGACTGCTTTGGACAGTCTAGCTCGTTCGATCTTCTTTTAACAGCGTGATCACCCTGTTTAGGGTTGGCGTTTGACAACACTGGAATGTGTTTGAACAAAGTCCAATTGGTTGGGACACTAGTAGGACCACCGGCGGTCAATATGGTGATTACCTAGTTCTTCCAGGAGTGGTCTGGGTTTGCTAAAACATGCGGTCAAATTGTGTGGCCGTGATTGTTTCTGAGACTGATATTAACAGTTTAGATTTTCTTTAAGGAATTCAATCGTGATCGAGCCAACTTAAAAGTGCGCCGATACGAGATTCTCTTTGTCAGAGAGTGATGCAGCCTGTGTGATTACTTTCATGCAGACTTCAATACTGAAACTTCGGGAGATTCATGCTACTTTGCTGAGAGTGAACATTAATCTTCATGTAATTCCAACATTGAGGGTTCTCTTGTGGAACATAGCGTAGGAAAATACAAGGCGCACAAGGCGCACAATGCATTAAATGGATAATGCTACTAGGAAAATTCATAGAATATTCGGGATTGTTGCACCATTCTGAATAAATCCATACATATTGAATTGCTCAATGAGTGAAGAGTTTTTTTGCACTCATCACTTCTTAAATGGATTTATACCCTTGCAGGGCGTCAGTGCATTAAATACAGGGTTTTATAATTTTAGCCCTATTCGAAAAACCACCATCAACATTAAGTCCCCTGCTTAGCACGTAACAGTGACATTGTTGCGGGGTAAGCAATAGATGGTAACGGTTAAATATAAAACTTATGAGGCAAGGTAAACAAATGTTACCAGGATAGAGGCCGGCTAGGTCTTTGAGCAAGATACGCTTAACGAAGTATCAGGGCTTGCAGTGATCGTCGTCTTATCATACATCAATTGCCTCCAGGTATATTTCGAAATTTGCTAAACTCCATAGCGCTCGATTGCGAGAGGCCTTGACTTAAGTTGCTTGGAGTATGGACTACTGAGTCGCAACGAAAATCTTCTTTAAACTCCTGAACATTGACTGGAATGGAATTGCGTTCATTATGACCCTTTATCTCACAGGCTCATTCTTTCCCTTCTTAATGCGATGGTGAAATGCTTGGAATGCTTGTATCGGCAAAATCTTCTGGAGTTTTTGAGTGAAGTAAACGAGCTGAGGGGCGTTCTGTTGCCGACGTCCTGCTATCAAGTCTTCAAGGACTTTGTTCTAAGCGACATCCTTTGTACCATCCTGTGAATCTTGGATGGTTGTATGGAATGGGATGCGATGAGAAGTCCCCAGTTACACTCATATTCGATGGCGTGGCGGGATACGTGAAACCATCTCCGATTTGTACTGTTGGAATCTTTAATGCACATGTACGGCTTTATATTGAGAATTTTATGCGGCTCATAAAGCTTCAACAGTGATGATGCTGATATTATAAATGAACCGGTTGAGGGACGTGAAGGCATACTGGCAGTCCCAAGGTGTAATTATCCCGATTTTGTTTTCTCTTGAAAGACGTACTTCCATTGCATTTGCTGGTAAGGTGTTGGAGTGTCTTCAGCCTCAGAAGAGAGCGCTGAGCGACTTCGGGGGAGAGTACTGAAGCAGCTTCTAGAGAGAGCGTTTGAAGCGGCTTCTTCTGGAGAGAGCGTTGAAACGTCTTCAAGAGAGAGCGCTGAAGCACCTTCTTATGGAGAGAGCGTTCAAACGGCTTCAAGAGAGAGCGTTGAAGCACCTTATTATGGAGAGAGCGTTGAAACAGCTTCAGGAGAGAGCGTGCATTGAAGCGGCTTCTTCTGTAGAGGGCATTGAAGCGGCTTCTCCTTCAGTTTGATTTTCCCTTACAAATTACATGCTTCTTGATTGATCTTCTCTCTGTTGAAGAATTTCTTGACTGACGGTGAAGGAATTTCATGATGAGTCTCAGTCCCCAAGCGTGAGTTACATGGCTCTATCTTGTATAGTCGGTGGGCTTACCATAAAAAAGATATCACCATCTCTCCTTTGTACTGGTGATTCTATTACTTCTCCATGGGAAAGTAAAATATGCATAAGTTCGGATTACCTCTTTCCGTAGTGGTTGTTGCCATGGTGAAGCTCTAGCGAGCAACAACGATTTTTGGCAGCAGCTATGATCAGAAAAGACTGGCATGGAGAGGCATGGTAGCTACTTGCACGAACTTGGCAGTCTTCATATACGAGCTTTCAACTTGATAGATGCTGTCACGCTGGGTCTCTGAAGAAATAATTTACCAGAGAGTCGGAGTTGAACCCAATGTTGATGAGGATAGTACGAGTTGCTGATCATGAGGCCGTCTTTGCATCTATGTTGCGTTTCATAGACATCCAGGCATATCGCTGGTCTTTAAACAACACATCTTCTCCCTCGAATACGTCTACGTCTTTGGGCATCTCGGAATCATGATGACAGCGGGCTTGCATCTCTCCAAATTCAGCATCTTTGAGATGGATAGTGCTAAGCAGTCTCCAGCGACGCTCTTTTTCTTTATCATCTTTGGATCGTGTCTTTGAGAGTAGGGAAGTCCCCTCATGCGAATGACTTAACTAATAGGTTCTGCAAATATTATGAAGCTATTGACATGGAGAGTCTGTGTGTACCTCTTAAGTTCCAGACGCAACCTCCTTTGGTGACGCGATTACTTCTTCTACGGGAGACGAAATTCTGAAAGCGTCCCTCATAGATGTTGTTCCCGTCGATCCATATATGGAATATCTTGGACGTTGTTATATCATTCTGGCAGTCGTACATGTGGTATCGGAGTTTAAGTGGGCGATTTTAGACGCGCAAGATGTTGTATCTTGGTGGTTTTTCTCTTGCTGCTTCAGTGAAACCACTTACAGAAGGTTGAAGGTTGTATTGCATGTTGGTCCGACGTGTCGAAGAAGCTTTATCCTCCATTCATGTCATGAGCAGCGTGACTGGGTGCATTGAGGAGGTGGTTTCAAACTGGGAGTTCCACTGAGATATGTTTATGAAGTTTGAATTCACTGCTTTCTGGTTCTTTGAAGGGTTTTATAAAATCCAGAAGCTGCAAGATGAAACAAACGAAGTTCCCTCCGTGGAATTCATTGCTCGGCAAGAGGAGGAGATCGAGAGGCTATACTTGGATTTGAAGCTGAAGCAGGCTGTTCTCCGCGAAAATGAAAGGCGCTCTTTCCAAAAATAATGAGTTGTTGCTGAAAGACTTCCCTTGAATACTTGCGCATTTTCTTTTATATTTCCCTTTTAGGTGTCTTGAGTGATGTAAGGATTTCCTTTCACAGTTTGATTTTCTGGTTCTTGAACTAGTAGGTGATTGAATTTTTGAATTGGTTTGTTTTTGAGACGATTTTATGAATGACTTTCCGAAAGGAATTATGTTTGAATCGGCTGAAAGCCGGCGTTCTGGTTTTGAATTCGATCATTCTAAGTATCTCGTAAAAATTGCACATGTTGCATAAAAAGGAAAACATGTAAAAAGAAGATAATGTGGTGTCTAAGAACAACTGCATCATTGACTTCCTTACTCGATGTGGGACGCGTGCGTCAATTCCTTAGCAGGCTTTTAAAATGTAAAATTGCTTAACGAAACTTACTTGTTCACAAGATCTCGGTTGAAAGAGACTTGAATTCTCAAGGGTGATCACTTTGAATCCAAGTTGTTATAGTGCGCCTCGAGAAACCCGTAGTTGGTTCGATCACTTCGATGAAACTGTGCATGTTAATCTTCGTAGAAAGGGGGTAACTCTCCTGAGTTAATCTTCCTTTGGAGAATATGCTTAAGGCCGTTGCATTCACTGGTAAAGCGATGAATAAATCTGCGGTAGTGGCAGTACCTCGGGTCCATCATATCTTGATCATTTGGATGTTCATTGTTTCACGAAAACATTCTTGAGTGGTTCGCCCAAACTGCGGATTCTTTCTCGACATGATGACGCGGACATCGTTATCTTCTTGAGGCTGTTCTCTTGAGGTGTCGGCTCCAGTAGACCTGAAGATGTCCCGGGCTAGCTCTTATCCGGGTTTACATAATAGGCGAACCCTTTATGATGATTTGAAGATGTGTCAAGCCTCCTTTGTTATTTTAGATGTATGAATTCCCGCAATTACACCATATTCTGGATCTACGCGTTTTGTTGATGAAGTGATATCGGATACTCCTGATCTTAAATTGGTAGCAGTGGTGGAATAGAGATAGACCTTTTCTTTTGTGACCTCTACAGGTGTCTTCCCAGGATTCTACTGGTGTTGAATTTGTTGTCGACTATCTTCATACTAAAAAAATGGATACACGAATCTTAACTTCGTCTTTCTGGGTGTGGACTCTTTGAGGCATTTCTGGATTGCTCCATACAATACTCGTGGTGTTGCAGAAAAGGTGATTGCTCCATCTGGATCTCGAGAGAAGCCGTTGTGTTCTTCTAAGTAGTAGTCGCGTCTTATGTCTCCACACGGCTTTCCGGTCCTTTCATCTGGGATATTTACTGGTGCTCAGCTATCCAAGGTATTTCCAGTAGCATTGCTTGAAAAAGCATTGTTGTGAAGCTTCTTAGTGAATGGAACACCGGAATTGAAATTGGTTGTTGAACGAAATTGAATCTAATGATTGAATTGAAACTAAGATCTACCCTTTTGAAATTGAGAAAACTGGAATGAATCTTGAGAAACTGATTTTGTAACCGAGAAATCAATCTCCCACTGTGGTCGCCAATTATTTTGGGGTGAAAACTGTTTCTACTGGTTTTGGTAAATTTGGGTGTGTGTGGATGAGAAACGAATCTAAACCCTAAACAAATGCACCACACGGGAGTACTTTAGATTTGAGAGATCAATATGTACAATTCTGGCCTAAACCAAGAAATGGCCGTTCCAGACTTGCTTCGGTCACAAAGTGAAGGAGATGGGGTTGATCTGAAGGAGGGAAGCGAAGAAGGTGTTGAGATTGCGAAGGTGTTGGTTGTTTATGACTTGTATCCGAATGTTGAACAGGCTTGCATAATGTAAGATATCAGTTCTGGGTGTTTTCTGGATACGTAGTTAACAACACTTGGTTTTCTGTTGTTTGGAAATAGGTTGGAGAACCTATTTATACAAGTCATTTGAGAGCAATCCTCATCTCGTAGGAAGAGGAGAAATTTGAGTGATGGAGTAGTGGGGTTGTGTAGGTGATTGTCACACGATCACGCCTTTTCCCACTTCCTTCATCATCGTTAACCCTCCATGCTTCCTGACACGATATCGTAATGGGCGCATTGCACGCCGCACGCTGTAAACCGCCAGACCAATACCTCAGTAAGTATCCCCCAGTTTGTGACATGTTTGATGTCTCGAATGAGTGGGTCAAGTCGTGGGACCTGCCGCAAGAAATAACATACGGTGTTATTAGGTTAAATAACTAAGTTATTTAAGGAATTGATATTAATGAAATATCGTGTGTGCTCGATGCATGTAATGCATCGTTTTCAAGCAAGCAGCTCAAGACAAACGATATGCATGAAGCATCGTTGTTTTAAAGCTTGATTGAATAAGTCTCGGATTAAGCGTCTTAAAATGGCAGCATGTCCAACCATCTTCGAGTGACCGTTTGGAGGTCGCATGGGCAGTCCACCATCTGGTCGATGACCCCCTGTGACAGAGTGGCGGACGGTGATCATTAAGGCGCTTCAGTGATCTCCTAACTTTTAATCCAAGCCGTTCGACCAAGATGGAAAAGTTGGACGGACGAGATGATTTACGACACATATTTGCTGCCGTTTAAGAATTTTAGGGTTTTTTAGAGGTGCGCGAACATCCTCTTTGGCTTGATCGAATCCAAGCATGGGTGCTAATTTTGGAGGGACCGACCAGGCATGCGTGGAAACGGCCCGCCGGCGTGGATGTCTACACTTCTCTGTCCCACAAAGATTCGATCAAGGCCACCCAATTTGACCGGAAAAGATGAGTGGTCGTGATCGATTTGCGACAGAAATATATTGCCGCAAAGGGTTTAAAAGTTGTGTGGCATGCCACCTTTGGGCGTGCGTTTCAAGGCGCCGGTTCCTAATCTGCATAGGTCAGCCGGTCACACGCAAAAGTGGGCCCACGTGATCACGTTGACATCCTTGGGACCTTTTGAGTCTATATCTACACCATCCGTTTAGGCTGGTGAAGATGGATGGTCACGATCAATCTACAACAAATGTGCATTGCCGCAAACCCTAATTAAGGTTTTGAAACAGTCACGCCCTCGTGACTTTCGCCAAGCGGTTTGGCACGCTGTGAGCCTCCTCTTGGGAGATCGATCAAGTGGGGCCCATGTTGGGCTGACGGTGAACGCATGTGCATCTTCCTGATGGTCCTAAATGCGATCTAATCCATCCAAATAGGCTGGCTAAGTTGGGTGGTTGTGATCGATTTAAGACACTAGTGGACTTCCGCGACCCTTAGAAGCATCACGCCTGCCATGGTTCGAGCAAACGTTTCATTGCTCCATGGCCTTGCCGTGAGAAACCGATTGGGTGAAGGAAAAGCTGGGATACCGGTGGACACGCCCGCACTTCTTTGATCTCTCAAGATGCGATCTAAACCGTCCAACTAGGTCGACTAATTTGGACGGACGTGATGCGTTTTGAGACCGTCTTTGCCGGTCTCAATTCGTTTGAGCTATCTTACACAACGTGAACGCCCATGTTTGGGTAAGCGATTGAGCACTTTATAGGTTTACCGAATGCAAGTCGATCGACTAGGGAACTAGTGGGCCCGCCAATGATCAGGTTAGCACTTCCTTAACTGTTCGTAGGAGGATCCAAGCCGTCCAACCAGGCTGACAAAGTTGGACGTTTGTGATGCTTCTGAGACTGTTTTTGACAGTCTAGCTCGTTCGAGCTTCTTTTAACAGCGTGATCACCCTGTTTAGGGTTGGCGTTTGACAACAATGGAATGTGTTTAAATAAAGTGTAATTGGTTGGGACACTAGTAGGCCCACCGGCGGTCAATGCGGTGATTACCTAGTTCTGCAAGGAGTGGTCTGGGTTTGCTAAAACATGCAGTCAAATTGTGTGGCCATGATTGTTTCTCAGACTGATATTAACAGTATAGATTTTCCTTAAGGAATTCAAGCGTGATCGAGCCAACTTAAAAGTGCGCCGATACGAGATTCTCTTTGTCAGAGAGTGATGCAGCCTGTGTGAGTACTTTCATGCAGACTTCAATACTGACACTGCGGGAGATTCATGCTACTTTGCTGAGAGTGAACATTGATCGTCATGTCATGCCAACATTGAGGGTTCTCTTGAGGAACATATCTTAGGAAAATACAAGGCACACAATGCATTAAATGCATTAAATGGATAATGCTACTAGGAAAATTCATAGAATATTCGGGATTGTTGCACCATTCTGAATGAATTCCATACATATTGAATTGCTCAATGAGTGAAAAGGTTTTTTGCACTCATCACTTCTTAAATGGCTTTATACCCTTGCAGGGTGTCAGTGCATTAAATACAGGGTTTTATAATTTTATCCCTATTCGAAAAACCACCATCAACACAAAGAAACGAAAAAATAAAGGATTATACGAAAAGAATCTTACAAATCTCAAAATACACATGCAACTTGTAGAGTTAGGCACGAGGGTTCCACACACCATGTTTGGATGACTAATATCAAAGCCGAAACTACAAGTAGTTTTATTTTGATATGTTATCAAGGAAACAATTATCTGAAACAATTTTTTCACTTTAGTTTAGCAAACCAAAAATCAATTAAGCACCTTACTTCCTTTGCTAAACCGATTGTACAGATACAATCGCTTAATTCGATAAGACCAAAATAAAGATCTCTCTATTTTTCTCATCAGGTTCTAATTATCCATTAACTTAGACCTTTCACTTTTAAACAAGACAAGTACTAGGTTAGTTAACTAGCATTTCTTGTTAAGGCATTCGATTAGACTTCAATAACTGAAACGTCACTTCGATAAGTCTAACTAAGATCAGAATTAACTTAGTTTCTCTTATCCAGAATCAAATTGGACTAAACAACTCATCCCGTAAACCTTTTCTTTCGTTAATCCATAAGTAATTCATACAAACCAAAATAAGTCAACTTGCATAATTATTCACCTCAACCGGAAGCAATTGAAATAGACATTAAAGCACCACAATTGCACTGAAATTTTGTAAGCCTAAACAATTGATACCACGCAATAAAGTAAGATAATAATAGTTTCTTAACCGGAACCAATTGAATCACATATAATGTAATAAACATCAATTGTACCGAAAATTTGTTAAGCAAAAGCAAAATATATGCAATAAAATCATGCTTTTCTTAAACAGGAAAATGATTAACTAAAAAATTTGTTACCTCAAATTTCGCATCTTCTTTTCCTCATTCTTTTTCTCATCCTTTCGCAAAGACAAGATAACAGCAAAAGCAACCTTTACCAGAGAAAGGTTGAAATGGTTTTAACTATTACGTGCCAATAGTAATAAGCTAATACCAAAGACTCATATGTATACTATATACACAACTTATGATAAATATATTGATAATAATATAATCGTGACTCATATATGGGATTAATTGTCATCATCCTTTTCTGATCATTTGATTAAGCAACCCAAAAAGTTAGATATGAAATCCACTAAATCAAAAGTCACAAAATCATAAAAAAGGTAACCGATTATGAGACCTATCTCATATAACGATGACAACACGGAGATACATTCATTTGATCAAGAACGTTTAGAACAATATTCTGAATGTCATGAGTATTGAAACTTATCATTCGAGTGTCATCATTGTGACTATCTTTTGATACCTTCCTGGTTGTCTTTAGAGAAGACTTTGGACTCCATTTAGAAATGGGTTTTACAGGAGCAACTTTGTTCTTCCTATTATTTCTTCCTGAAATCCAAGATGAATCTCTTGAGGAAACATTAGGGTAACTGAAATTTTGAAAACTCTGAGAGTTAGCCTTCTCCAATTTGGAACATCAGATCTGGTCTTTACAAAGTTATCTCTCCTTTTATTATTTGAGCGATTCTGAGAAAACTTTGTAGAAACCTGATAAGTAAACTTTAAACTATTATTATAATAATTCATATGCTCATTTTTAGGAAAATGATGACCTAATTTAGCACGAGAAGCATTATTGAGTTCAGCCAATTTTACGGAAACACGTGCATCTATGGTTTTCTCATTCCTTTTACGGAATCTGCAGCTCATTTCCAAGTATCCTTTATTTCCACAATAAGAGCAATGCTTAGTAACACACGAAACATTAGGCTTGATGTTACCTTGTTGTGGATTGTCTTTCATTGGAGTTTGACGGAATTTACATTTTCCATCTTTTGCTGAAGATGAAGGTGTTACAGGTTTTTATTTTATGGAAGAGCAATCTTTTGTGGCAACTTTTGAAGCAATTTCTTCAGCAGAGTCTTTAGGATTTAAAAACTTTGTCTCCTGTTTAGCATTCAAAGTTTGTTTACCTTTGTAGCCCAATCCTCGAGTGTTACAAGGAACTCTAGTTAATTTCAACATTCAGTCAAGTTGTTTTGTGCTACTGTCGAACTTTTTCAGGTCCGTTTTTAGACTCATATTCTCTTTCTCCAACATTTTTATTTTTCCGAGATCATTATCTAAATCAACCTTAAATTTATCAATTTGAATTTTATAATCTATTTCAGATTCGGTAGAATTACTTACCTTGGTGTTCTTCAGATTCTCCAACTCTATGTGTAGCTTCACTTCTCGATCATGACCTTCTTCGATTTGCTCTCTGTAACATTGCATGCATTCAAGATAATTACCATAACCAATAATATCTATATCGTTCTTCAATTCATCAAGTTCCTTTTTCAATCTTTCATTCTCTTCACGAAGATCACATTCAAGTTCCTTTAGCTTTGGAGTTACTTCAGTATCCTTTTCAGTTGTGCATTCAACAGTTGCATGAAAAGCTTTGTTCTCTTGATCCTTGGAACAATTAGAGCTATCACCATTATTTTGTTCTCTATTCTCTACACATTTCTGTGATTTTTGAGAAGGATAAGATGCATCTTTAGAAGAACTTCTTTTCTTTTGTCTTAATAACTTTCTAAATTTTCGTGTTGTTCTATCGACACTATAATTCTCAGTTTGTGTCTCACAAGAATTTTCTGCCGAAAAACTAGTCTTAATTGCAGCTTTAAGGGTAATACCCTCTTCATTCTTGAATTGGTATTCAAGGTCAAAGATCTTTAATTTACCAACTAGAGCGCTTCTAGATAGTGTGGAAGATAATTAGCTTCCATGATAGCATGCTTTTTAGATTCGTATCTTGGTGGTAAAGACCTTAGAATTTTACACACAATATCTTTATCGGAAATAGTTTTTCCTAAAGCATAAGAGGCATTCACTATTTCAGAAATTTTTTGATCAAACTCATCAAAGGTATCGTCTTCATCCATACGAAGATTTTCACATCTAGAAGACAGGGTTTGAATCCTAGCTTCTTTTTCAGAGGCATTCCCTTCAGATACGATATTAAGAATATCCCAAGCCTCATTTGATGTTTTACACTTGGTTACATGATGATGGAGGTCTCGAGTTACAACATGTATAATGGCGTTTAATCCATAAAATTTTTTCTTCGAAAGCAATTTTTATTCATTATTGAATTCTTTCAATTCCTTTAGTCTAAACTCAGTGGTTGAGTTGTTGACCAGTAATTTTGGGTGTACATACCCATCAATAACTAAAACCCAAGTGTTAAAGTCATGAGCTTGAAGAAAAGACTGCATGATTTTCCACCATAGATAGTTTGAGCCATCAAACCCTGGAGGTACGTTAACCGAATCAATTATCATCTGATTCAAAACTTTATAGGTTGGATCACACCAAACACAGATTGTTAGATCTTTTCATGTTTGCATGCTCTGGTACCAATTGAAAAGACGAGGGTACCCAAATACACCACAATATTTTTATTTGATCACAACCTATTCAATCTCTACCGTGTATAAACCTCTTGGAGCAACAATCACTCAAGGAATATTTCAACACAGTGTCCACTTGAAATAGAGTTAGTCCGGACTTTCCTAACACGTGAATAATTATATCATACAATTAGAGAAATCCAAAACACTTTGTGTGATCGTCTATAATATGAAATCGAGACAATACTACAACAAAATGTTCACTTGACAACCGAAACCTTATAAGATAAATATCAAGTGCCTAGTTAACGTACAAGTGTAATTACTTTAATTATAATACAAAACAATTATAATGCGGAAATAAAGTAAAGAACACACCAGAATTTTGTTAACGAGGAAAACTACAATCTTGTATAAAAACCCCGGGGCCTAGTCCAGATTTGAATACTCAATGAATTAAGACGCTACAAAAAGTAAACCTGCAACTTCGTGTAGAAACTACTAAGTAAACTTAAATCCTAATTACTCAGCTTCAACAGTATTCTTGTTTTGACAATATCTAGCAGAACCGAAGTTCTCTATAGATATTTGTTTTGATAATATCTAGCAGAACTGAAGTTCTTAATAGATATTTGATACTAGATATCCTAACAGAACAGGCGTTCTCTTTAGGAATAAATCTATTATATCTTCTTACTGGTTGACAACAACATCTTCTTCAACTCCTCAAAATCTTCAATCTTTGATTTGATCTTCAAAGTAACAATCTGCAAAAACAAACTTGATTCCTTAGGGGCTGTTTGGTAACCATTATTTTAATGGATTATCATTCCATAATCCATTATGCAGATTATAATGGATTCTATATGCGTTTGGTAACCATTATAATAATTGTTTATTTTAATCATAATTGAAAAAATCCATTATATCCATAAACAGAAAAAAGTTGTTTAAAAATTATTATAATCAATTATTTTTTCTTAATAAAATTGAGTTGTGTTTATTCCTCTTATTTTCTATACACTATCAAGAGAGGGTTAAAAAACACTAGGGAACTTAGAAAAAAGTTCTAGATCATTATTTTTTCCACTACTTTTAGGGAGCATTTTTTAAAGATAATCAATTATTTGATAAAGGTGTTTGTGAAAATTTATTATAAAAATGATTATACTAAAATCATTTATTTATTTTTGATTATCTATAATCATAAATAGATAATCATAAATTTTTCCAAACAAGGCCTTATTGATTTGTCACACAGAACGGAGTCTGTTAACAATGGTAAATCAATGAATCTATCTTACGGATCTAGAAAAAACTTAGATCCGTAGAAACATTAAATATTTGATATAGTTTGAGTGATCCTTATATCAGAAGAGAAGGTTCTCAAGAATAAACAAACTAGGTGCAATCAAAGATTCAACAACCGTTAGTCAATCAAACCAATCGAGAACAAAAGATAAACTGCAAATATCTAGTTTCCCACCAACGGTACTATTAGAACTTCTCAATCCCAAAGAAGACTTTAAACTGAGTGTCGTAAGAGATTTCGCCTAATTAGGTTACTTGTACCAGTAACAACACAACCGAGGAAGTTTGCTGTCACGAATAGGGCTGCAAAAGACCCTCCCACCAAACCCAAACCCGCCCGCACCCGCTAAACCCGTGGGTTTTTAGTCCATACCTGCCCGTTGTGGGTGCAGGGTTGGTTATGAAGAAAAAAACCCGCTGTCTATGGGTGCGAGGTTGGTTTAAGTTACTACCCGCCCATACCCGCCCAAAAAACTCGCAGATTATATACCATTAGATAAAAGAAATCCTAACCGTCCATTATGAAACCCTAATACTAGTAGATAGGATAACTGATAACCCTCATTCACTTTCTACACTCTTGTCTATGTTCGGCCTCTCCTCTTATTCCTCCTCAGTTCTTCTTCTTCACCTACGAACGACAATTACCAGAAATCAACAACAACAACTTCGAATCTTCACCAGAAATCGACAACAATCGAAAAATCAACAGATTCAACACTTAATCTTCATCTGTGAACTTAAGTAAAACATGTGTGTGTGCGAATGAGTATTGAATTATAAAGCGGGTCTAAGCGGGTTTAAACCCATACCCGCCCAACCCGCAGCGGGCGGGTAACAAAACCCGCCCGCTGTTTGTGGGTGCGGGGTTGGTTTTGAAAAAAAAACCACAATCTATGGGTGCGAGGTTGGTTTGTCTTATACCCGCCCATACCCGCCCATGTGCAGCCCTAGTCACGAAGGATTAGTTTCCTAGAGATGCAAACTTAAAGTATTTATATACTAGGAAGTTTGGGAACCAAGGAATTTCCAAAACCAAAAATATTCTCAAGATATTCATTAAAGCACAAATTCGGTTTCCATAATTCCTGGAAATGCTCTGTCCAAAAATAATGATCGAAATCTCTCAGAAAATCTTTAATTAGTAAATGCACATTACTAATTCTTATTTTCCTAAAAATAAAATTAAAAACCTTAAATAAAAGATTCTTAACTTATTTAATATTTCGATCCTGGGATTTTCTTCCTTTAGCTATTAAAGAATAACTTTGAACAATAGAAGATAAACATTATTGTACGTGTTCAAAGTATGTCAACATCTTTACACATTAACCAAATATATTTTCTGTATCTCTAATATTTCTTGAATAATAGAAAATTCGAGAAGATATTTTTGGATAATTTGTTGTGTTAAAAACACAAAATGTGCTCGGATTTGATTGAGACTTTTTGCACATGTTCATAGGATCGGTTCCCCCTTGTTGCACATGTTCATAGGATCGGTTCCCACATATTTATGGTACCTATCTTGTATGTGTTGCACATGTCCATAGGATCGGTTCCCTTTTTCATAAAAACGTGTTGCACATGCCCATAGGATCGGTTCCCCTTTGCTTCACCTCATACAAGGATCGATTTCCCTTTGTGAAAGATTGCACCTCTTACTAGGATCGGTTCCCCTTTACCCAGACTCAGTCATACACAATCACAAACTTGATCATACCATCTCAGGTGATTACTTAAGATCGGTTTTACTAACAAAATTCATACCAATACATAAGTCAAGCCTTTGTGAATAGTTTTACCAAGGACACAAACAAGTCATGAGCGGTTATACTAAATCACACATATTGGTTGTTCACAAGATATGAAATGAATAACAATCCCAATAATGCTTGTCGATTTCCTTTTCGATTTATAAACAAGTTTATGAACTTACTTCCTTAAAACATATGTAAAACATTGTTTCCTAGGATGAAATCCTCACCTGATACCCATACATAATCACAATAGCATTCAACCTATTATGTCGATGTCTTATCCACAAATTTTAATGGTTAAGCAATAAACCTCGTATTATATTCCTTAATACTATGTCTAACTAGAGTGTAATCATGCTTCGCAGTTTTGTTTTCAATATACATACACGACTTGAAAGACACAAGATATATATGGAACAAGTCAAGTCATAGTTACTAACCTCAAGCTGAAGGATGATGTCTTTGTTGTCTTCAATCCATCTTTAGATCTTTGTGAGTAACGGGAGCACAATACTTCAATCATTTCTAGTCTAACCTATCGAAGTTGATTGTAGTTTACAGAATAGCGACTCGAGTTTTGGAACTATGGGTTCAACCTAGCAGTGCTCTAACATCCTTCCTCAAAAAATCTGTCAATGGGGCTACTTTCTTTGAATAACCAATTATGAAGCGTCGGTAATAGTTATCTAAACCCAAGAAAGAACGAATCTCTCCAAGTTTCTTTGGCTCAGGCCAATCCATAATGGTCTCTACCTTTTTCTGGTTCATATGCACGCACCCTTGCGATATCACATGACCAAGGAATGTAATTTTGGTCTGGAAAAACTCATACTTTTCCTTATTCACATACAAACTTGCTTCTCTAAGCTTTGCAAACACTTTGCGAAGATGCATCGCATGCTCTTCCAAAGTTTCACTGTAAATGACTATGTCATCCAAGTATACCACTACAAAGAGGTCAATGTACTCAGCAAACACATCATTCATCAGGTTGCAAAATGTTACTGGAGCATTCGTCAAGCCGAATAGCATTACACGGTACTCAAACGAGCCATACCTTGTTACCATTGTTGTCTTTGGTTCATCTCCTTATGCTATGCACACTTGGTAATAACCTGAGCGCAAATCGAACTTGGTGAAGAAATTACCCTTGGCCAACCGATCAAACAAGTCTTCCACCAGCGGAATCGGGTACTTGTTCTTCACAGTTAGCTTGTTCAAATCCATATAATCAACACACATATGAAGCGAGCCATCTTGCTTCTTTTGGAACAGAACCGGAGCACCAAATGGAGCTTTAGACGGTTGTATGTAACCTGCCTCCAACAGTTCATAAATATTCTTGTGCATATCCTCAAGTTCTACCGGTGATATACGATATGGTGCTTGTGCAGGCGACCTCGTCCCTGGCACCAACTCAATCATATGATCGATCCTACTCCGTGGTGGTAGCATCTTAGGAAGTTCTGCATGCATCGTGTCTGCAAACTCTTCTAAGACTTCAACTATTCCATCCTCAACTTCTACTACCTTTCCTGGTTTGATCTCAACCAACAGTCCTAGGAAAGTATCCAAGCCTTAGCGCATACCTTCTTTCACCTGAATCGCAGACAAGTATAGCTTAAGTATCTTGTCTGGTTCACTTTTCCTCACCATAGGGACAAAACATGGGTATTGAGGGTGTTGTATTAATATCCCATTTCTATGAGGTTATGGCGACGCCTTCGCCGCGCAAAAGAAATCCATGCCCAAAATCAGGTCATAATCATCCATGACCATTACTAGAAAATCTAGTTCTCCTTTCCATTCTCCAACTTGCACATCTGCATTGCGAACTTTCCCTTGACTGGCTTGTGGTTCTGCGTTAACAGTTTTGATGGTGCTAGTCGCGCTAGTAACTGTTAAGTTTAATGCCATGGCAACGTTTGGATGAATGAAAGACTTCGTAGCACCAGTATCATCCATCGCTAATACCCACTTTCCATTGATCTTCACATCAATGCACATCAGTCCAGAAGACATCTTCTGCTTTTTGTGTGCTTTGCTCCCTAACAAACGACTGAAGTTGCGATGTTGGCCCCTGCCAACATCATGTTGAGCCTTCCCAGCATCGTGTTGTTTCTCATTAGCACTTGCAGCGTCTCTGATACCCTTGGTGTAGTTCTGATATGTATAACAACTTGTTTCAACCTTATCAAGTTGTTTTGAGGCCATCCTTCGCGTATGGTTATTACTTGCACATTGTTGAATATAACGTTCACATACCCTGAATGTGAACTTTTGGCGTGATCTTAGACTTGACTTTCCCATGCCTTACACTCTCAGTATGGATACTTCACTTCAAATGCAATACTCGGAAAACTTCAAGAAAAGCGACGAACTCAACCAGCCTTCTATATCTCAACGTGAACAGAGAGACCCTTAACCTGGCTCTGATACCCGAATTCTCACAGGTTCGCAACACCCAAATGCAAAACCAACTCTGACAATGACAACTATGCTCCACAACACAATTTTAGCCAACTCGCACTTAGCCAATACTTCAACTTCTTGACTAATTCTCTATTCATCCCATACTAAATAGAAGTTCTGCTCACAAATCTTCCAAGCTTTCAACCAAATACACACACTCCACCTGATACATAGACGTAATCCAAAACAAAGAGATAAATGCACCAACATAACTTAGATTTAAACTAGGTTGTAGACTTTTATTTATTGCACACTTAGGGTTACACACTCTTCTTGTTCCGGATTCCCTAATCCATTCAAAAGATCAGGCTTATATAGCCTTACAAAAGCTATTTACAAGTAACTGTAAGGCAGTAACAGAGTTACTTTATGCTAGGCAGTTATCCAACTATGCCAACTGACGCCAACCCACTCTAAATCTAAACAAACAAGTCATAGACTTCATTTATGCATAAAGCAACTAAACTTCCGTGTAACCAACTCGAAACCGTCAAGGCCATGTACCCGACACATGTCATCTAGCCTTGTTGTATAATGATTGCGTCTGCAATCCAAAGTAACACAATCATTGCGAAGCATCATTCTCCTAATGATGCAAGTATGCTAATTCAAGTCTTTCTTGCATGCCTGCACGCCTCATGCATACACTTTACTTTCCAAACTCATTTGGCATCTCTTGATGCTAATCTCGTATATTTGGCAATGTCCAAACCCTGTTTGGCACATGCCATTGTATAACTGCAACTCAGACATGCACTCCGCATATCTGACACTTTGTCCAAGCCACTAATAATGCGCCACAGTGTCGCATTTTTACTTGGCCACTTGACAGCCATGTCATACTAGTGCACTTTGGTTCTTTCATTAGATTCCACTGGTTATTCCCTTCTTCTGATTATCAACCCCGTTCCCTAATGACTCTAGCATGGTGTTTTGGTTAGCTCGTGATTTTCTTGAATAATGTAACAACTATTTTTCCAAATTGGAAATTAATCTGTCTAGGATGGTAGTGCCCACATTTCTTCCATTAACCATTAAGTAAAAATCAGTATGATTATATTTGATTCTCTAGGAGGTTAGTTCCTGGAAAATTGGAACGCAAAAATCTCAGCATTAGTTAAGTTAGAAGATCTACAACTTGTATAATATTTCTGTTTGTTGTAGTTTGGGGTTTTTCGAAAGAAAAAATGTCATGTAAAATGCAGCAGAGTTAAAGTTTATTATATGCGTCTCCGGTACGGATTGGTGAAATGTATTATTAGAAGTTCTTTAATGAGAATCGATGGCGTTACTTACGCATGTAAGAAAGAAGTGAGCTTTAAATTCTGTTTTACTAGCGTTCGTGGTCTCTTTTTTTTTTCTAGACAACTAACTCACAAGTTAAGAGCTCAAAAGTTGGTTCTATAAGCAGCACTTTTGAGACAGTAAAATATACTCTTTTAGGACTACATCTAGCCGAATTTCTGTCTTCTCGCAGAAATTACAATCTTCACCAAATATTTTAGAATTCTATGCATATTAGGCTACTGGAGAAAGACTGAATTTTCCCTAAGCAAGATGACAAATTGAATTATTTTCGCAGCAACTCATTCCTTTAAAGTCTAGCCATATTCTTATCGCAGTATTATATGTGCTTCTTTTAGAACAGTCCATAAGAAAAGTTATTTGTGTCCACTACCGTTAATTTGACTTCCATATGCTAGTTACCTATTGATTTAGGTTCTTTAAGGAAACCCCGGAATGTGGAGACATTATTAGATCTCTTAGAGACTACATCAGAATGAGAACTAGTAGATTTCCTAACTAGACTTTACAGCAATGATTGATTGATCTCGGCTTGTGTTGGAAACAATTTACAAAATAAAAACGGATCTCAAACAGCAGAGTCGCGGACTAGGTCGCTATCTTTAAGGTGTTTCGCGACTCTGTCTCTTGATTGTGTGCTAGCAGTCGATTCTTGTCGAAAACCCTATGGGATAAAACAGCTGATAACTCTCTTGTTCGATTTCTCTGCACTGTGAGAAATCGAACCAACAACAACTCTTTCTACACTTGCTCAGAACTCAAAATAGATGAAAAACAATTGTGTTTCATCTTCTCCAGAAACTGTTCTTTTATAACTCAAAAGAAATTAATACGGTTTCAATGAAAATCAAATTAGTGCTCACTGAAAATCCTCCATAACAATCACAAAACGGTAACAATATAATTACCAAAAATTAATAGAATTAATTGGAGAATATTAAGTTGAAAAAACCGTCTTTGGAAATCAAGAGTTAAATCTGCAAAAAATCAGTTTCTGAATCACCAGACCTCCAAGGCCCCAAGGCCCCGCTCTCCCGGATTTAAATAAATAATATAGATATATAAATATACCTAGTCAAATGCATGGGATGAGACTTGAATCCAAGTCTATAGTGTGGGAGCCCAAAATAATACCACCACACTATTTCTCTAAGTTTGATATAAATTAAAAAACTATTGTATGTACACCTTTCATCATCCTCCACATGTACAGAAAGAGACACGTGGAAGGCATGCGAAGCGAGACATCAAAACATGATAGCAAGCAGGATGCCATCGGTTAGCAGATCTGACGGTCAGGGGCAGAGGACCACAGAGGTATGATGGCTCAGAGGAGCACCAGATAATACCCCTTGGGTATTAACAAACCCAATCCCGAGGAGGATCCCAGATCAACGGCCGAGAGGAGGTTTGGCTGACACGGATGTGACCAGACAAAGAGACACTTGTATGACACGAGCAGACATCCATCTACCCGCATTAAATACCAAAGAGATATATACGTGTCGATCAGCTCGTGGAAGAAGCAAGGACAACCCTTCGTATTCAATCTCAGGTCGCGGCATGCGCCGAAGACCTCTGCGTAAAAGGCATAAAGCAAAAGAAAATAAGATTACAACGGCATCTCAGAGATGGGACCCGCATTCCTTCCCTATAAATACCCCTCTCCACTAAGAGAGAAGGGGCAGGTCATTTTGGAGAGCAAATAGAGGAGAGCATAGGAGAGAGAAATAGCAAGAGTAAGTGATCCCCCTACTTCCGAAGACCTGTGTATACTCAAAAGTCGTTCGACTATCTTCGTAACCATTCAATACATAGTAAAACACCAAGCCCCGTGGATGTAGGCCTTAGTGCTGAACCACGTAAATCCGTCTCATTTACATTTCAGCACTTTACATTCAGCGTTAAACTTCATATGCTTTATGTTTACACTTGATTCTTGATTTATTTCTTTATACGAACATTATTTATGATCATATCTGACTAGACAATGACAAGCCCGAAGGCTTTGAGTCAATGAATCGATATAATCATGCCGATACGCACACAATGTACGATTCTAGAATTATGACGTATGCGAATATTGTTTGCGAACACATGGTTGGCTTCGTAATTTTTGTGTTCACAATTTGGCGCTAGAAACAGGGACTTTCTCCCGGTAAAAGATTTATCTTATCCTGTGATTTCATCTTAAAACACGAATTATGGTTGTACCCTATTCTTGGTTCAGCGTGCTTTCAAAACCTTTGTTTTATTTTTATTTTTGGATTCATGTTCTTCATTTTCATAAGCAAACAAACCCGCAGCTATCTATCACAGATCTGCACGCATGAGGTTTTCCTCAACTAAGATTTGATAATCCAGATTCGTGAGTCCTTGCGACGGATCTGCCTTTTCAAGAGTTCTTTTTCAAAAGTAGTCTGATTCATGATCGTTTATAAGAGGATTTGTATTTCAAAAACTAGACCAATGAAGTCTTTACATTTCTCTTCTATTAGGACCCTTGGGCAGCTCATTTTCCTTCTATTCCAATAGCCTTGCAAGTGTGAGTGGCGCTAACCTGATCCTCGTGGATATCTTTGGTTCTCCTTATTTATTCCCCTATGCAGGAAAAGATTAAAAATGGAGAAGATACTAGAGGCAG
This sequence comes from Papaver somniferum, assembly GCF_003573695.1. NCBI lineage: Eukaryota > Viridiplantae > Streptophyta > Magnoliopsida > Ranunculales > Papaveraceae > Papaver > Papaver somniferum. The sequence goes on from NC_039365.1 coordinate 63,822,272, forward strand.
AAAAAACCAAAGCCTCATCAAAGGAGACACCGAGGGTTACCTCGGTCATGACCCGAAGCAAGCAGAAAGGAGACAAAGCTAAAGCAACTACTCAAAGGCATGATGCTGCGGAAATCACTTCACCTATGAACACTAACTCCATTGCAGCCGCGACTCTCAAGGCAGCATCTACGAAGACTGTTGCGACCCTCCAGGCTATAGAAGCTAACAAGACTCTGGTGTCAAGCCAAATCCATCAACAAAAAGAAGGGGTAGCAGATTCTATGACACATCATCCCGCACATCCACCAATCTTCGGAATGCCGTCAACCAATGATCAGAATCAAGCCATACCAGTTGTTTTAGTACCACGGGTGGAAGCTCAACCGAGGGGACCAAACTTGGAGATACCAACGATTGAAGCTGATCCTCGGCCACCCTTAATACACAGTGTAGACGAAGGGGGAACTATGGACGTAGGAGTACCAGCCGGAACTCCCAATCAAGGATCGAACCAGTCCCACCGACTGATGGTAGAGATCGAAGAATTGAAAAGGAGCCAGCAGGTCTACGCAGACGCCGTAGCTCTTCTGGCCAGGGAGAACCAAGACTTGAAAGATAAGATTGCCCAAAGCACGAAGACTAGCCAACAACTGGACAAAGCAAATTCCAAAGCACCAGAGCCTAATCAAGACCGAAGAATAATCCTGGAAAATGACGCCAGGGGAACCAGTGCATCCGATCCGAAATACGCCACCGAAGAGTTAGACTATTATGACAGCGAAGATCGAAGGAAGAGACGCCCAACTGAGTATGAGAACATGGGACATTACCGCGCAATGGAAGAGTTGCGTGACGAGATGATGGCTGAGATCAAACAGTTAAAATCCAGGCAAGGCGGAGGAAGGCTTGAAGAGGTGATGAAAGAAGCTAACTCCACACCCCTAACACATCGTCTGGAAAATACCCCCATTCCGTTAAAGTGCCCCGTCCCAACTTTTGAATGCTACGACGGATCCAGTGATCCCGCAGCACATATCCGGTATTATAACCGTATCTTAGCCCGATGGAGTCAGAACGACGCCGTTCTCTGTAGATATTTCCCATCAAGTCTGAAGGGATCGGCATTGTCTTGGTTTGACAACCTGCCACCTGATTCCATCAACTCCTACGATCAAATCGCAGAGAAATTTCTGAGGACATACATGTACAACAAAGCTGTCAACACTGGAATGGATAAACTTTTTTCTCTGGGGATTGGCTACAAGGAGAACGCAAGGGAATACACCAACAGATGGCACAATATCTGCCAAGCCATAGGGAGTGTGGACCCAGTAGTAAGTATCAACTGCTACAAGTGGGGATTAGACCGAATGAGTCCACTATTTGTTGAGATTCATGGAAGCGTGCCTAAGACAGAAGGAGATCTCCAAATAATTATTGAAAAATACGCTCGTCTTGAAGAAATCCAGCGTGAGACCCCGAGGGCACACACGCAGAGGTCCCATCGTACCAATTCCGCAGAACAGACCAGCGGTGCCAAAATAAATAGCTCAGTGGAACGGCCTCACGAAAATAGGAAGGAACGAAGGGATGAACGACGAAAAGATGATCGAAAATTCGAAGATCAGGTTTACACGAAGCTCAATGCTAGCTACGCTCGGATCTTGCGAGAAATCAAAGGAAGGGAAAATTTGGAGTGGCCATGGTCTAAGGGAAAACAGCCCCCAAGAACCGAGAAGTCTAAAGATTACTGTGAGTATCATTGCTTCAATGGACACCAGACCGAGAAATGCAAAAACCTCAAAATAATGATCCAAAAATTGATTGATGCTGGCGAACTCAAACATTACATACGAAAGGAGGTCACCGAGGATAGATCCAAACGGACCAAGCAAGTCCAACTTCCAGAGGGAAACCGCACAATCAACACCATCTCGTGTCCCGAACCCGCGGGGCCCTCCCTTACAGCGGAGATAGGAAAGAGGCTACGGAAGCAGTTCGAAGACTATTGCGAAGTATATAAGATCGATGACGTAGAGGTGGATGAGCACGAAGAGTGGATGGACGCACCTATTATCTTCGATACTGAAGACATCGAAGAAGATATGGAAGATCATAACGATCCCTTGGTCCTCACTCTACCAGTGGCTGGATGTAACCTCAAAAATATCCTTATAGACGGGGAAGCTCAGTGAATGTTCTGTTCTACGACGCATTCAAACGGATGAAACTCCATGATGAACAGCTAATGACCTCTTATTACACCATCTACGGATTCAATGGAGCACCCACAAAGCCATTGGGAGACATCGTGCTGCAGGTGAACGCCGGACCCATGAAAGTAGAGACATGATTCAGCGTGGTTGACGCCCCATCCCCCTATAACCCCATTATTGGACGAAAGTGGTTACATAAACTCAAGGGAGTGGCTGCAACTTACTACCAATATCTCCGGTTCCCTACACCCGAGGGAGTGATGGAGATTAAGGGAGATCGAGTCTCTACAAAAGAGTGCCAGACCACTCAGGATCGTATCAACAACAAACAAGAAGAGCAGCGAAAAACCCGAAGGATTAAAAATAAAGAAGCTGTGAAAGAAAAGGCCATAGACCTGTTCCTCAAGAAAACCACAGGGAGGGGTTCGACAAAAGAGGATGATGTCCTAAACACAGATACAGGTACTTCAGCAGACAACGAAGGACAGAAACACACCAAATATCAATTAAAGAACGTCCCAATCCTCGGGGACCCGAAGCTGGTGTTCACACCAGTAGAGCCCGTAAAAGAAATCAACATAGGAACGGAAGAAAACCAGAAAATGATCAAAATAGGGACCATAATGGACGAAAGAAGAGAAGATTCCTTAACCAATTTACTTAAGGAATACGCGGATGTATTCGCCTGGAGGTTAGGAGATATTCCGGGGATTGATCCGAAAATAATCCAACACGAGATGCGCATCAAAACAGACACTCCACCTTTCAGGCAGAAAATAAGAAAAGTTGCACCGGAGTATAATAAGGCAGTGGAAAAAGAACTTCACGAAGCAGGCTTCATCAAGGAAGTCAAGTATCCTACATGGATCTCCAACATGGTCATCGTTCCTAAGAAAAATGGAGGGGTTAGGATATGCATCGAATTTACTAACCTCAACAAGGCATGTCCAAAAGAAAGCTATCCTCTGCCAAGCATAGATCAGTTGGTTGAAGCAGTGGAAGGCTACGAAGAGATGTCATTTATGAATGGATATTCTGGTTACAACCAAGTAGCCCTGGCAGAAGAAGATCAACCACACACAGCATTTTACACCCTGCATGGCCTTTATTGCTACACTAGGATGCCTTTTGGACTTCGAAACGCTGGGGAAATGTACCAAAGAATGGTCGATGCTATCTTCAGGCCATGGATTGGTAGCACCTTAGAAGTCTACGTTGATGACATGCTCGTCAAAAGTAAGCTGCGCAAAAATCACCACCAGGATCTGAGAGATATTTTCGAAGCAATGAGACAACATCACACGAAAATAAATCCAGAAAAGTGCACTTTCGGTGTCACCTCAGGGAAATTCCTCGGATATCTGGTAACACAAAGGGGCATTGAGGTAGACCCAGCGAAGATTCTGGCCATAGTAGAAATGCGGTCTCCGAAGAATTTAAAAGAAGTGCAGAAGCTCAATGGGTCCATAGCATCCTTGGGCAGATTTATTTCCCGATCCTCGGACAAATGCAAACCTTTTTTCAATATTCTCAAAAAAGGGAGAAAGTTTGAATGGACCGCAGAATGCGAAGAAGCCGACGAAGGAAGCAAGGATCCAGTTGATGTCCTCGAACCCGCGGGACAAAGACAATGGGAAGTCTTCATTGATGGTTCCAAAAATAAGGAAGGGGAAGGAATAGGCATTATCGTTACTACCCCAACTGGAGAAAGGATCGTACATACATTCAGGTTAGAATTCAAAGAGCATACTAACAACATCGTTGAATACGAGGCAGTCGTACATGCCCTCCGCTTAATAATAAAGATGGGGGTAACTGATGTAAGACTGACAAGTGATTCGCAGCTTGTCATACGGAAAATAGGGCTCGAATACAATGTGTACGACGACACCCTCTCAGCTTACATGGCCTTGGTCCAAACATTGGCATCACAAATTCCGAACATCAAGTTCCGGCACTTATGCAGAAGGGATCTCAGGCACGCGTATTCCCTAGGATATATATCATCCATGGTGAAGGACAAAAGCATCGAAGCTATTAAAATAACAAGGGTATACGAGCCTTCAATTGCATCGCAATTCTCCTTTGCTACCAATCAAGATACAGTGGAAGAAAATATCAAAGATCAGGTAGGAGAAGACATCCACAACGATTTTGACGAAGAAGATATCCTGTCAAGAGCAAATCAAGACGAAGATTTCAGCAACGAAGATGATTGGAGAATGGTGATCCATGCGTTTCTCGAAGATGGAACCTTACCCGCGGATCATAAACAAGCCAGGAAAATATTCTCCAAAGTAGGAAGATATGATCTTCGGGATGGGGTCCTGTACAAGAAATCCTTCCTCGGACCGTTACTACGTTGCTTATCCAGGAAAAAGGGGCATCGAATTCTAAACAACATCCATTATGGTGACGCAGGGAATCATAGCGGCATGAGATCACTAGCCGACAAAGCAAAAATGCAAGGATATTACTGGCCCACAATGATACAGGATGTCGCAAGAATGTCCCGACGATGTGAAGAATGTCAGCGTTTCGCCAAAAAGATACACGCGCCAGCAACAACGTTAAATTCTGTAGATATCCCGTGGCCATTTGCAAAATGGGTCATAGATATCGTCGGGCCTTTCATCGAAGGATCAGGGAAAAGATGATTTTTGATAGTAGCCACGGACTACTTCAGTAAATGGGTGGAAGCTAAAGCCTTAGCCAGGATCAGAGACGTGGATGTGTTTACTTTCATATTCCAAAACATCATTTGCAGGTTCGGCATACCAGCGGAAATCGTGTCCGATAATGGTAAGCAATTACAGGGGAAAAATATAGACATGCTCTTCGATACTTTCAAAATAAGGAAGAACAAATCCACCCCCATATACCCTCAAAGCAACGGACAAGCGGAATCCACTAACAAGACCCTCGTCCTTATCCTCAAAAAGAAATTAGACGAACATAAGGGGTGATGGTGTGAACAGCTGCACAATGTGTTACGGGTATACAGGACAACACGAAGATCTTCTACTGGGGAATCCCCGTTTCTCCTCACTTATGGAGCTGAAGCAGTCATCCCAACAGAGATCCTCATGCCAACCACAAAGACCGAAGCATGGGAGAAAAATGTCACAACAAACATGATGTTAGAGAGATTGGACGACCTGGAAGGAAGGAGGGAAGCAGCATTGCAGAAGATGGAAAATTATCAACGAAGACTAGCGAGGGAGTACAAAAAAAAGGTAAATCTTCGAAATTTTGTAGAGGGGCAGTATGTGCTAAGAGCAATCCCACAGTATCAACGGGAGAAGAAATGGGGAAAGTTAGCACCTACATGGGGAGGACCTTTTATAATACACGACATTGCGGGAAACGGTTCCTACTATCTTCGCAATCTGAAAGGCGAGGTCCTCCGGCATCCTTGGAATGCTAAATGGCTCAAACCATACTACCCATAGGAGCAACGCAGCTTTGCATCTGCGTGAAGAATACCATAAGAAGAAGGCAGCGTAACCGCTTTACATGTTTCTATCTCTGGACGAGGAGTAGCAGGCCTCAACCTATCAATCAAACAAGCTTTTTGAAACCTTCAGGTAAACAAAATTTATTAACAATATTGGGGAAAGTAGTTAATCTACAATCTCTCAGGGCTCCCCTATCAGTGTCTATGAGTGTAAGACCAGGGGGAAGGCACCCAACAGAAAGAGATACCCAACCAACTTCAAGGCAGCGGGTCGACGGAATTGGTGCATGTAAATATTTTCGAATAAGCATTCCATATCCTAGAACGCTGCCTCAGCCCCCACCATTTGGGAATCCTCTGGCCCAGGATTCTCCAGCGGGGTGACAGGTCTCAAGACAATCACGAAGGTATTTACCTTCGGTGTCGCACTCAAACACTCAACTTTTTACAAAAACAGTCATTTCTAGTCTAACACTTCACAATACTTTAAAATAAAAAGATGAATTGATAACGCAGGTACGCCAAAAGGATGATCCATTTCATAAAGAGTTGATTACAAGATTCGGCAAATAAGATTAAAGAAGGAAACACATCAAAAATGATCCAAAATTATATAATCAACAAGGATCAACTTTCTATGACTAATAAAAGAAAACTACTTGGACGACACAGCTCCATCAACAGGGTTGTCTCTGCGAGATGAAGGTACGCTGCCACCTGAAGAGGGCCCAGAAGAACCAGGCAAAGGCGCGGGAAGGGGACGACGCGGATAGTTCTTGACAAGACCATGTTCGACTTTAAGGCAAAGTTCAATCTTATCCAGGACTTTGTTGGTCTCCTCAGCCAACTGACATCGAGCCTTATAAGTGATAACAGCGGTCCGCTGGTGGGATTGAGACAGCAATACAGACAGGCCTTCCGCCTCTTTGGAGGCAATCTCCGCGGCTTCCTCACGAGACGCGGCCAACCCTTTGAAATGGTTGGTTTGTCCTTCCTGCTGCACTAAGGCAGATTGAGTCTTTTTAAGCTCATCATTTGCTGCGTGAAGCTGTCCCTCGAGTGCTGAAAACAAAGAAAAGAAATACCAAGGGGTTAAAACGAAGAAATAACATAATCACACTCGATAAAACGAGGTTATACCTTCGACATTAGCCGAAGCCTCCTCATACTCATTGACAACTGCGTCCCGAGCCTCATCTAGAAAGTCGTACTCGACGGATAGTTTCTTATAATCCGTATGAAGGTTCGTAAGAGCAAATTGACTGGCGTCTAAATCTACCTGCTTCATCGAATCCAAGTGACGAAGATGGTTGACTTCATCGTTCACCTCCCCCATCCTTTTATGAAGTCGATACATTCATCTCAAGATCTCTTTCAGATTCCACTTGCGAGCAACATCCGCTCGAGACGCTGCTAGGGCTTTACTAAGAGCACCAACCTCGGCCCTAGCATTATCTCTTTCCTCGGAAAGACGCACATACTATCCTAACCCCGGGGCTAAGAAAGAACGAGCCTGTTGATTCTCCTTCTAAAAAGCGCACTCTAGCCTCTAAGTCTGAAGCATGTTCTCGAGCATCACGCAGGTTGTCACGCGTCCATAGCAGCGTACCATTAAACAAACAACGGTCATGATTGTACTTTTTGCATATCAACCATCAGTGTTCTTTTCACGCCACTCAGCTGTTAAGGCGTTGTGCTCATCAGCACGAGCATTCCACTTTACGGCTTCGCTTTCAACTTACCCACCAACTCTGCAATACGGGATTTCTGTCGTTCCCTTTCTTTCCGAAGCCATATCAACTCGGGGACTCCACCCACTGAAGATAGGGTGGGGAGACTCAGACAGAACACCAAAATACAGATGGGTCACAAGGAGTGAAAAATCCATAAAATACAAACCTGTGAAGGACGAGACTTCTACGAGTCTGCTCCAATTCGTTGCGGACTATAGCAAGTTCTGAACGAAGACCTCCTCAGCTTACCCACTCTTCTTTTTCTTTCAGACGGCCCCTCAGTTCATTTATTTCCGCTTCAGCCGCAGACAGTTCCTCTTCCCTATGACGAAGCTTGGCCTCCAACTTTAGAGACTTGGCTTTAAAGAATTGGTATAGAACATGGTTACAATGTTCGCTCCTCATCATCTGCGTCACAAACAACAAACAGTATTATACCAAAGGGATCAGATATCACGAAGAACACAATGCGCGGATACATAAAAAGAGTACAAGGATTTACCTCTAAAACACGCTGCTGGGGAAAACCGTACTGGTACCCATCAGCTATGGCCATCATATCAGCAACGGATGGGAGGGTCAACCACTAAATTAGCTTCCGACGCTCTAAGATCCTTCTCCCACATCTCAGCAACGCGGGCTTCGAAGACAGTTGCATCATTCGACGAGTATAAGCGTCGGAATTCTTCTCACCAGAACACGGGGGCAGGGTTAGGGACGAACATCAGGTTCTTCTTCTTTAGCCAAGCCAAAATGGCATCTTCACCTTCAGGCATTAGCGAGAAAGGAAATCCTCGGAAGAGACTCAACCGCAGACTTCCCCTTGGCGGTTATCCTCACCCGCACAAGTCTCGACGTTACCACCCTCAGCATGATCACCTGCGTTCTCAGCTTGCTGATCAGTGGTACCTTCTTTTCCAAGGTCCCCAAGCACATCCCAATCATCATGTGGGAAAGCAATGAGAAGTCCTCGGCAAGACCCATGGCAGCAGTCACATCGAAGGATTCCCCCGCGGAATATATCCCGAAAGAGAATTCTGGGGAAATTACGGGCAAAGTACCCGCACCAACAATGTCATCACCAACAGGGGCAGATCCAATCCCACCAGTACCACCGACGGTAACATTACCCTCACCATCACTACCCGCGGCAACTTCTTCTTCAAGATCACCACCCGCGGCAACTTCAGCCTCACCATCACCCCAGCGGCAACTTCTTCTTCATTACCACCTTCGTCATCAGGGTGAGAAGTGTCGGTACGCTCTCTCCGTTGGATACTTCTTCATCCTCGCCATACCCTTGGTTTACGGGACTCGTAACCTCTTCATAACCCTCAGCCTCACCAATAACCGCAGTAGAAGATTGTTTGGGACCAAGTTTCTTCTTCTTCGACACCTACAAACCATTATACATCCCACAAAGGCTCATTTTTTCCCTCACTTCAAAAATCAAAATTATTCCAAACAAGGAAAAAGGGGCAAAAAGATATAGATTATAAGAAAAAACTATACCTTGGCAGCAGCAGCACTCTTTGATGGATGGATAGCACCAGAACCCTCCTCCTCATCTCCATCAACGACATCAAGAGCATAAGGGAAATTCATGCCCGCGAAATTAGGACGCCAAGGACAGAAATCTCCATAACGAGCATGAGGAGTTTCACGAGGCTTGCTATTTTCAGAAGGACGCCAACCACGTGGACCCGGAATCCATCCGTAAGACCAAGGACCAACTACCTCAACAACAGTAGCATGCCATTCATAATCATGGTCACGCTTAATCCTTTAACGAGCAGGAAAGAGCTTCCGGTTAGCAGATCCCTCAGTACCAGGAACATGCTTCAGCTTGGCGTCACTCACCTCACTCAAAAGGCGAATTTCACCACGAGGAGAAGCAATATTACGAAGGATAACACTCCACGGCTTACGGTTTCTGCTGTTGACATAATCCCCAAAAGAACTGTTAAAGTTCTGAGGAGTGTACCACTCTCTCTCAGCAGGTTTCGGAACATAGCATGTCATCGTAGTCTCTCCCTTGCTCCGCAGATAACATTCCTTCAGTGAACGAAGATAATTCCCAGATAATTGTGACACAGAGCGATTATGGGTGTTCGTGGAAGAGACTTCGCGACTAGCCAACACGTCATAATAAAAGGAGTCACCCGACTTATATAAGGGCAACATAAGACCCGCCTCGAAGGCTCCAACCGTAGTCAACAGATAAAACTCGTCAAACTGATAATTATCAAGGAGCTCGTAGGTGATATCATCGTCAGGAGCATATAAGCGAACCTCAAAAGCTTGGAGTTCGTGTTTTTCCTTGAACACCTCAAGATCAATATGCTTGAAAGTGACCTTCTTCTTACCAACTGAAATGTTGCGTATCACGGGGACAGTTTCTTCTTCGTCTGCGGAATCAGAAGAATGACCCAACTCCGAAGCTTTCCTTTTAGAAGTAAGATTTGTAGACGGATCAGCCTTCGGCATAGAACCCTTGGAGTACTTCCCTTTGAAAGAAACCGCGGGAGGAGGCGGCAAAGATTTCTGCGGAGGCACTAAAGGAGGAGCCATTGAACGAAGGGGGGGAGAATCCACTATTTCTGTACGAGGAGGAGGAGCCCGCGTGCTCCTAGAGTCATCACGAGGAGGAACCTGCGCACTCCTGGAATATTCACGAGGATGAGAAGGGTCGCGGTTCACAGCATACCTGGACCCAGAAGGACCCTTCGGCATGTCCCCTTTCTTAGAAGGCTTAATCTTCGCACCGGAGGAAGATAAAACCCTATGGTCCCAAGGATCCGATTGCAAAGACTTGTAAGGGCCTTCCCCAAGTGGAGATCTGTCAGGATCTCTACGCGGAGGGGATATTGGCGGACTAGATGGCGGAGTTTGGTAAGAAGCCCGCGGACGATCAGACATATCTACAAGGAAACACAAAAACAGATTAGAGAAGAATACGAGGAAATCACTAAAGATCAAAAAAACCCATAATTGATGGTTCATCCAGATAAACATGAAAAACCCTAAGAAACTGAAAAATACTCATATACCGACTCACAGACGCTGTAGCAAAGAACAAGGGCAAGCATATATGCTTCGACACGTATGATCTTCATCGTAAAACCAAGAACACAGCAGCAGGAGACAAACGAATAGATACACAGATAAATCAATGTCAAACAACTGATGAAAAATCTCATACCTGTATAGAAGAGGACGACAAGCACCAACCGCAGTCGAAGAAAGGAGGATCGGAGATATCAACAAATACAGGAGCAACAACAATCCAAAAACGAAAGAGGCAGAAGAAAGAAACAGAAAATTGAATGCTATATTCCTCACAAGAACGGCAATAATAAATGTCTAGAGAACAAGAAGAGAATGAACACTGACAAGAAGAGGATAAAAGTTTTTTCTTTCACATTCTCTTTCCTATTTATGAAGCTAGAGAAGACAATAACTTCTCCTCGTACCAAGGAGCAGTTACGGGAGAAGTTAATGCAAAGTGGGAAACGTGTAGGACTACCTTTCTTCTTCAAAATTGCAAAATACACCCAAGTTAGAAGAAGAGGGGCAAACTGTATGTACACCTTTCATCATCCTCCACGTGTACAGAAAGAGACACGTGGAAGGCATGCAAAGCGAGACATCAAAACATGATAGCAAGCAGGATGCCATCGGTCAACAGATCTGACGGTCAGGGGCAGAGGACCACAGAGGTATGATGGCTCATAGGAGCACCAGATAATACCCCTTGGGTATTAACAAACCCAATCCTGAGGAGGATCCCAGATCAACGGCCGAGAGGAGGTTTGGCTGACACGGATGTCACCATACAAAGAGACACTTGTCTGACACGAGCAGACATCCATCTACCCGTATTAAATACCAAAGAGATATACACGTGTCGATCAGCTCGTGGAAGAAGCAAGGACAACCCTTCGTATTCAAGCTCAAGCCGCGGCATGCGCCGAAGACCTCTGCGTAAAAGGAACAAAGCACAAGAAGATAAGATTACAACGGCATCTCAGAGATGGGACCCGCATTCCTTCCCTATAAATACCCCTCTCCGCTAAGAGAGAAGGGGCAGACCATTTTGGAGAGCAAATAGAGGAGAGCATAGGAGAGAGAAATAGGAAGAGTAAGTGATCCCCCTACTTCCGCAGACCTGTGTATACTCAAAAGTCGTTCGAATATCTTTGTAACCATTAAATACATAGTAAAACACCAAGCCCGGTGGATGTAGGCCTTAGTGTTGAACCACGTAAATCCGTCTCATTTACATTTCAGCACTTTACATTCAGCGTTAAACTTCATATGCTTTGTGTTTACACTTGATTCTTGATTTATTTCTTTATACGAACATTATTTATGATCATATCTGACTAGACAATGACAAGCCCGAAGGCTTTGAGTCAATGAATCGATATAATCATGCCGATACGCACACAATGTACGATTCTAGAATTAGGACGTATGCGAATATTGTTTGCGAACACATGGTTGGCTTCGTAATTTTTGTGTTCACAACTATGTTTTTAAATATATATATCTCTGAACAGCTTGTATGCTATCACGATTGGTCACTCTGCATTTTATTAGACAGTTGCCTTTCCGTAGGCCACTTGTGTATATATTTTTTTTACGAATCACTTTGCATTTGGTTAGAAAGTTTGCTTTGTGTAGGCCATTTAGTAGCATATGTTGTGTACATGGAAGTTCTTCGGACACTAAATGATTTCCCTTAAAATACTGGAATATGTTTCCTTAACTGAATGCGTTAATCTGAAGCATGAGATATGTCCCAATATATGCTTGGTGATGGGAATATGTGAGCATTACAATTATTTTATTTTTTATTGAATTGTTAATGTGCGTGTAGCTGTACGAATGTTGATTCTTAGAGCGTACATAATTGTAGACATGTTGATTTTTAATGTGTACATAGTTGTACACATGTTCATTTTTAATGTGTCTATAATTTGTAGACATGTTAATTTGAAGTCGCTCTCGATTCATACTACTTTGGGGACGTCTCAACTCATCTTTCCTTTAGTTGTGCCTAAACACTTTAAAATTGGTGTTACCCGCTGCATGAGTATTTTGGTATTTTATTCCCCTCGGTATCTCTTCGTCTTATGCTGGCGCGCACAGAAATTGATAGCTTTCCTCAACTGTTGAAAATATGTCTTGTATAACAGTCAAATGTATTTAAAAACATCAAAGTTAGTCAGTGGTTGCATCCCACCTATTTAAGCAGAGAGAACCAAATCTATATATTCACTTGTTTCAGGAAAAATATGTGTAGCAAGTCGATCAATTTTGTTTGATTTATGTGCATACCATCTTTGTACACAACCATTACATAATGAATATATGGCATCTCCGAGGGTATGGATGCTATACTTTTTTAGTTTTTTGCAGAGGTGTACATGTTTATACTAATATGCTTTGTGGGTATGGGTACTAAAACTTAATACATTTCATAGAGGTGTACATATTTATATACTAGTATGCACTATAATGATTTGTTTTAAGTTTATTTTTTTTTTATTATGATTGTAGACCTGTTTTGGGTGTGTAGGATATGTTGCACACTATTTTTTTCATTTGTATAGGACATGTTGCCACTATTTTTTCATTTGTATAGGATATGCTGCATGCTATTTTTTGGTTTAGCATGTGTACCTTATTATTATAAACTGTAATTATTCATGGTGATGAAGTAACAAATATTGGAGATGTTTTAGTTTTTTGGCGAATGTGATTTCGTACTGAAACTAGATGTGCTTTGTGATTCGTGGTTTGGTTATCTGGTTATCGTTGTAATGCATGGTTTGGTTTGATTTTGAAGAAGATTGAAAAGCATATGTGCAATGCCATGCATGTAATTGAGGGTGAAGGGTAATGTCTTCAAGAACAAGAAAGTGCTGATGGAAAGTGTTCACAAGTCAAAGGCTGAGAAGGCAAGATAGAAGAAAATTATTAAACAGTTCGAGGCTAAAAGATTTAAGAACAAGGAAAGCGGAGAAGAAAACATGCCAGAAGGGAGGAGAGATTAGCTCAGGTAAGAAAATCCTTCAATTGAACTTCTAGTCTCGTATTGGTGTTTCCTAAATTTGTGAACATCGATATTCTTGATTTTTATTTTAGTTTTCCATCTTTGGTTTCTAACTATGATCGTTTCTTCCAGGGACCTATTGAGTAGTCACCTGCTGGCGTTGTACCTCCACCAGCTGCCAAGTAAGGATTTTGAACTCTAATTTTTTCAAATATTTTGTTTCTTTTAAGAATAGGGGGACTTCTGTTTTCCATTTTGGTTTGAGAAAATATTTTTCTGACGAAATATGTTTTGTTAGCTATGTAAGGTACCAAAGAAATCCAAGAAGTGAGACACTACTGTGCTGAACATCTTAGGTTAGTAAAACAACTTTGTTTTGTCATAGTAGAGGTGGATTTTTTGGGTGTTTTTTTTTACTGTTTTTGTTTAATATTGTTGAGTAGTAAACGATTGAAGATCCTCAGATTTTGGAAATCCTTTATTCTCCATTCAAATTGTAGTTATTTTGTTTGTGTCGAGAGATACTGTTTATTCCTTTATGGTAAATGGATGCAACAATGTGCACATAATTGTACAAATGTTGATTCTTATTGTGTACATAATTGTACACATGTTGATTTTTAATGTGTACACAATTATACACCCGTTTGTTAAGGTGCAGGTGATTGTATACTTGTTGATCCTTCATATTTTGTGTGGCCTAGGGTGTACATAGTTGTACACCATTGTGCTATCTCAATAATATATGCATGTTTTGGGTATAGATGATGAATTTTTTGTAATTGTGTTCATAGTTATACATCATTGTGCTCTCTCATTATTTTATGGCCTTTTTTGGTATGTTGATAAGCACGTAGATGCTACATTTTATACTCATATTTATATTAGTTAGGACTCAATATTTTAGCTACCAACATTATTTTAGTACTTTTATAAAAAGTACTAGCGAATACGATAACCGGTACAATAATGGCCAAATGGAAGTTATAATGGAGTTTGCGACTCACTGCACCAAACGAGACAGCACTAGCTCGTGGGCTGGCAAGTCAAAAGCTCGTGTACCACACCACCTTGCCATTTCTTGGCCAGGGATATCGAGTCAATGAAACAGGAATGTTTTCTTTAGTTAATCATGTGGTTCCACCACCAAGAGGGGCTAATAAGAAAAGAGTGGGACGTGGCTACATTACAGCCATATATTTCATTTGTGAAATGTTCGGAGTATCCAGAGCTTATTCCATATCAGAAGAGAGAAAAATTCTCATTTCTTTGCAAGCATGTGGTGTTAACCTTATCAGAAGAATAGGGTTGTAAATTTTTGGTCTTCTTCAAATCAAGTTGCTGCTGTCAACGGAGATGGAGATTTCATGGTCGATACAGTTGAGACGAGAAGACGTTCTTAACTACAGCAAAGTTCAATGCGGAGTGTGAGAATTGTTAAGCTCTCATGATTATCAAGTTATTAGAGAAATAAAGAAGATTCAAAGAAAGAAGATGAATTGTATTACAGAAGAAAGTTATCAAAAACAAAGCTAAACAGACAGCTATGTTCAGACACATTAAATACAAAAGAATTATAGTTGTCTTATTCAGACATGGCACAACATCTAACTGAGCTGACCAATAATACTCAAGTCAAGATTGTCTTGACTTGAGTTGACTACTAACATTCCTGTTAGCCCCCCTCAAACTGATAATGGAAACAATAATCAGTTTGAAGAGACAACAACACTAATGAACAAAAAAAGAAACATCTTTAACAGCTGCCAAACCACAATTATTTCTTGAAGTAGAAGTAGTGAAACCGGTAAGTAATCCTGCTGAAGTAGAAGTATTTGCTGATGTAGTTGAAGCAGAGACAGAAGATACATGTGCAGAATTAGCTGAAGAAGAAATATTCTATGAAGAATTAATCTGAGAACTTACTGAGGACACAACATCTGATCCAAGTAACTGATGCAGTAAAGAAGTAAACACAGGAGCACACGACCCTTTTGTAAAAATATCAGCCAACTGATTTTCTGATGTTATATGTTGTACATTGAGAAATCCACTATGTACCAATTCTCTGATAACATAATACTGGATTTTTATGTGCTTTGTCCTGTAATGTGAGACTGGATTAGCAGACAAGTAGATTGCACTAGTATTATCACAATAAAGTGAAATAGGTAATTGTAAGGAAATATGCAGTTCTGAAAATAAAGATGAAAGCCATTCTAATTCAGCTGTAGCTACAGATAAACATTTATATTCAGCTTCAGCTGTTGATCTTGAAACTGTGAGCTGCTTTTTACTGGACCAGGAAATCAAAGAATTCCCAAGAAAAACTGCATATCCACATGTAGACCTGGCAGTTTCAGGACAGTTACCCCAATCTGAATCTGTGTAAGCTGTTAACTTATCAATATCTCTTTTTCTCAATGTTATACCATAACCAATAATTCCCTTTAAGTACCTAAGAATTCTCTTAACCAATAAAAAGTGAACATCAGTAGGAGCATGCATAAATTGACTCAAATAATTAACTCCAAAACAGATGTCAGGTCTAGTTAAACAAAGATATTGCAGCATTCCAACTATGGTTCTGTAAACAGAAGCATTTGATAATAATTGACCTTCATGCACAGCTACTCTAGGACCTTTAGCAACTGGAGTAGAAAAAGTATTACACTCTGTCATGTGTGCCTTTTCAAGCAATTCAAGAGTATACTTTTTCGGTGTCAATAAAATTTCATTATGTGTTCTAGTTGCTTCAATGCCTAGAAAGTAATGTAAATTACCCAATTCTTTCATGGAAAAAGCAGAGCTCAAATATTGCACAAGATGATCAAGCAAAGCAGTTGAAGACCCAGTAAGTATAATATCATCAACATACAGAAGCAACACCATCATATTTGAACCAGCAACATATACAAACATAGAAAAATCTGATACTGCCCTAACAAACCCATAAGAGATTAAGGAAGAACTAAACTTTTGAAACCAAGCTCTTGGTGCTTGTTTCAAACCATATAAGCTCTTCTTTAGATGACACACTCTATTAAGAAACTCCTTACTCTCAAAACCTGGTGGCTGTTTCATATAAACATTCTCAATCAAATCACCATGAAGAAAAGCATTGGAAACATCCAATTTCCTAATTGACCAATTTCTAGATATTTCTAAACATAAAACCACTCTTATTGTTGTGGATTTGACCACAGGACTGAAAGTTTCACCATAATCAAGACCATCCTGCTGATTATATCCCTGAGCAATTATCTGGATTTTAACTTATCAATTGTTCCATCTGACTTGAGCTTAACACGAAAAACCCATTTGCAGCCTAAAATATTCATATGAGGCTCAAGATCAACCAAATCCCAAGTACCATTTCTCAGTAAGGCAGAATTCTCATCTCTCATAGACACAAGACATTTAGGATCTTTCATAGCTTCTTTAAAAAATTTAGGCTCAGAAGGAGTACTTTGAATAGAAGTAAAAGCAGAGGACAAAGGATGTTTGATAGAATGATGTAAAACATGATCTGGAAAAGATTTTGGCTTAGAAATAGCTCTTTGAGATCTTGTGACAACTGTAGAAGAAGGAGCAATAGCTAATGGAACAGAAATAATATCTTCTAAAATAGGAGCAGAAGCAGAAGAAGTAGAAAAATAAAACTCATTTTATGAAAACACAACATGTCTGGAAATATAAAGCTTTTTAGAAAGGGGATTATAACATTTATAACCCTTATGTAAGGTACTATAACCCACAAAAATACATTTAACAGATTTTGGAGACAACTTATAAACTCTAGAGTGTCTCAAAAATGGATAACAAACACATCCAAAAACTCTAAGAAAAGAATAATCTTGAGAATCATTATATAAGACTTGAAATGGAGATTTATCATGAAGAATTGGAGTAGGAGTTCTGTTTATAAGATAAGTTGCTTCCAAAAAAGCATCATACCAATATTCTTTAGGACAAGAAGCATTAAACAACAAAGTATTCCCCATTTCAGTAATGTGTTTATGCTTTCTTTCAGCAAGACCATTCTTCTCTGGAGTTTGTGGACAAGAGATTCTTAACAAAATACCAGAGTTATCCAAAAAACTTTTCAAAAGACCCTTAACTAATTTACTTGCACCATCAGTTTGAAAAGCAAGAATTTTAGTATGAAATAAATCTTCAGTTAAACACTTGAAGTGTTGAAAACATTGTAAATCTTCTGTTTTCACCTGCATTGGATAAATCCAATGAAAACGACTGAAATCATCAATGAAAAGAATGTAATATATATGACCAACAATAGAAGGAACTGGTGCAGATACCCACTCATCACAATGAACTAGTGCAAGTGGAAAAGAAGCATGAGAAGAAGATAGATGAAATGGAAGTCTTTTGATTTTTTCTAACTGACAAGGTGAACACAGAGTAAGAGAAGCAGATGGCTTGACAATAATATTTTTATGATTATGAAGGTGTTGAACAATTTTTGAAGAGGTATGACCTAACCTATTGTGCCAAATATCAGTAGAAGCAACAATAGAAGAAAAGGCATATTGGAGCACAGTAGAGTTTATAGGATACAAATTATTTATCATTTTACCATGTGCCAACAGTTCATGATAATGCAGACTTCTTATCTCATATTCATTAGGATCAAAAGTAATATATCAAGAATTGTCTCTAGTAAATCTAGCTACTGACAATAAATTGTGTCTCATATCTGGAACATGCAACACATCTTCTAGTCTAAAGCTAGTTTTTGGTGTATTAAGATTTGCGCTACCAGTAAGAGAGATAGACAAAGTCTTACCATTTCCAAGCATAACATGATCCTCGCCTTTGTAATTTGAATTATTTTGAAGAATGGACTTGTCACCAGTCATGTGAGTAGAAGCTCCACTATCAGAAATCCAGATAGTATTTGATGAAGAAGGATCATCATTTAATGCACCATCATTAATATGCAATCCTGTAAAGGAATGTTGTGAAGTACCAGAAGAAGAAGCTGCAGTGTGAGAATTTGCTTGACCCTCAGAAGTAACAAAGTTTGCCTGAGATCTCTGTCCACTTGAAGTACCAGTAGGAGGAGGATGATACCTAAAAAAGCATATTGTTGCAATATGCCCATTCTTTTTACAAATTTGACAGAATATCTTTGAGTAATCCATAAAAGTCCTTCTATCTCCAGTTGAGATAGACCCATGTTGATGCTGACCAATAGAAACATTTGAAGAAGAACCATATTGATACTGATTGTTTTTATAGTTACCACTACTAGGATTCCTATTAGGACCACCATTTCTCTTATTATTAGTACCATTTCTTGCATAGAATGTTGTAGAACTCCCATCATCATATATTGAAGCACTATGTTGTTGTCTGTCAGCTAAGAACCGCTCATGAGAAAGCAATTTAGCTTTTACTTATCCAAAATTATATGGTACTTCCCTATTTTGTGAAGAGATGACAAACATATCATACTCATTTCCTGGCCCATGGAAGACAAATATTAACAAATCTGTATCACTTACTTTTTCTCCAATTGCTGCCAATGAATCAGTTATAGTTTTTATTTTCTAAAGATATTGAACAATATACAGATTTCCCTTTTTAATACTATGAAATTGGTTTCTTAGCATGCTTTTCCTAGCAAGAAACTGTGTTCTAAAACTCATCTGTAGAAAATCCTATATTTCTTTAGCAGTAGAAAGTCCAAGAACATCACCACTTACTGTGGGTGTAAAGGTTGCATTAATACATGTAGAGACAAATCTATCTAGTCTCCTCCAAGAAATCCATTCCGGATTAACAATCTCAATACCATCAACTGTAACTTTCTGAGATGGTCAACTATTTCACCACTAACATACCCATACAAATCACAAGAAAATAGGACACCCTCAAATTGATCTTTCCAGAGAAGATAATTTGAATGATCTAATTTCATCGAAACGAAATTTGAGATATTATTAAAAGGCAGAGGAGTATAATTACCATCGGAAGACATTGTAGTATGATTGTGATGATTCTGTAAAATTTCCAGATATGAATTAAGATTCGTTCTTGAACTGTTGATGTTGAGATTCAAATTTGTGCTTCGATTACGTGTATTTTTATGATTGTTGTTGTTGTTGTAGGTTGTTCTTCGAGTTGTAACCATAAAATTCTTGCAAGAACCCTAAATTTTGAACTTTGGGAAAAATTATTTGAAGATGATGTTACCCAATTTGAGCAGAAAATTTGTTGATAAAATTTGTTATGCTCTGAAAGTGTGGAGAGAATCATTACCTATCTGATACCATGAGAATTGTTAAGCTCTCATGATTATCAAGATATTAGAGAAATAAAGAAGATTCAAAGAAAGAAGATGAATTGTATTACAGAAGAAAGTTATCAAAAACAAAGCTAAACAGACATCTATGTTCAGACACATTAAATACAGAAGAATTATAGTTGTCTTATTCAGACATGACACATCATCTGACTGAGCTGACCAATAATACTCAAGTCAAGATTGTCTTGACTTGAGTTGACTACTAACATTCCTATTAGAGTGTAAAGACAAGGTTGGTTGATTCAATTGATGCATTGATGATGCATTGATGGATGGTGCTGCACTCGTGAAGATTGAACATAACAATGGAGAAATGGGTCCGTTGCTGGTTGGCCCGAATTCATTCTCTCGAGTTCTTTGCAGCAACAACGATGGTAGCAGCTCTCGGCAATCATATGTAGGCAGTGATGATTGTTTGTGCTCGAGTGGAGTTGGTATTCGGTGAGGAAGAAGTTGGTGCAGTGGCCAGAATTGCACGAGTGTTCCTGTGAGGCTGCAGTTGCCTTGAAGATACAGATGGTGGAGGAATTTCTGCAATACGTTACTCACTGAACTGAGAGAGTTTTCAAGTTGCAGGCCAGTGGAAGAAGATGGTGTTCGCTACAGTAGCTCTTTGCGATGGATTTTAGCATCAACTGATCTTGGATTTTTTTTCCCAAGATGGTGTGCATTGTGTCAATGATAGTTGTTGTTGTCGTTATTGGTTGGAAGAATAATTGAATCAGTTGCAAGGGTAACTGGCTTAGCTGCTTCAGTCGGTGGTCAGGGTAAGATGGCGCAGAGTACTTGCTCGGTTCAACTAGACATAATGGAAAGTGGTTAGCGACTCAGCACTGGAGCTTACAATTGGAATTTGGGTTTCGGTTATGCTAGTGGACTGGGCCTTGGCAGAGAATTTGCTAGGTTATTGATACGAAGAGAAAGAGAAGAGAAGGGGAGGCACGGCTACAGACACCCGGAGAAGAGTTTGCAGTCTTTGGTTTTCCATTTTTCTTTTGACTAGTTGCTCACCCGTGCGATGTACGGGTCTGTTTCTTGCTTACGTAACAATTGATGTAAAATTTATTGTACGACCTTTGAGATGGTGTCATTGGTAACTCAGCCCATAAAGAATACAAATATCCAAAATACCACTCCACAATAACATATCAGGTTGAAAAAATTGAAACATCTTGGAACCTAAACCATCCACTAAAAGAAAAACAAACATAAAAGAAAACTTCAATTAAGATGCAGTTCCTAAAAATTCACCAAAACAATTAATAAACTGTAGTTCCTAAGAAAAAACGACCTAAGGTACATGATAATTAAGGAATAAAGGAAAATTTTAAATGAGTACCAAAAAAACGCCAAATTTAAGCCAAATCACCTTAATCTTCTATTCACTATTCTCATTCCTCCATGTCAATGCTTCGAGAATAATACGGTCTGGAATTGGCACGACTGTATTGGCGCATAATGATTTTGGTATATCTATCTGGTAAATCATTCTTTAGGATGATAGTAATTTTTGATATTGATGGTCCATTAGCTGTATTTGAAATCCCAATGTACATTGGATTTTCATTCTCATCGAAATCTCCTGATCTTAAGTAGAATCCTAAATTGTATAAGTCATGTGCCGAACACGCATCCATGTGCATCGTGAATCTAATTTTAACCGGAAATTGATATTTAGTAAGTGGTATTGCATCCCTTGATTTCATCACATGGCACCCTATTAGTACTCCCTCTCTGATTTCATCTCCAATCAGTACTTCTGCAACAATGTATTCTAGGTGATGCTTAGACCGTGATGGAATATTAATTATTTATCAAAATTTAATTGAAAAACTTGCAAGCACAGAAATTTTAGTATAACTGCAAAACCAGAACCCAAACATTTACTAAAAGGAAAACAATAACAAAACCGGAAGTTGGAATCGATGAATCTGTGACTCCGAAAAAATCTACCTAAATGTAGTTCCTAAGAAATCAAGCAATTGTATTCCAAAGAAAAAATAAAAGGAAAACTCTAAATAAGTACCCCCAAGGCACCAAATCTGAACCCAAATCATTTTAACCTTTTGTTCACGATTCTCATTCAATGCTTGGAGAAAAATATGGTTTATAGATCTGGAATTGTCAGGAATATGTTGACGGACAATAATTTTGGTACATCCATCTGGTAAATCATTCTTTTGATGATAGTAATATTTTATTTTGATTGTCCCTTAGTTGTATTTAAAATGCCAATGTATGTCGGGTAGTCATTCCCATCGAAAAATCTTGATTTCAAGTAGAATCCCGCATTGTGTAAGCTCTGTGCCCTGCTTCTGTCCATGTGCATTATAAAGGAAATTTTCACCGGAATAATTGGTACTGTGTGTCCCTTGATTTCATCATATTTCGCCCTATCACTACTTCCTCCCCAACTGCAGCTCCGGTTAGCACTTTTGCAACGATTTCATGAAAAATAGTTTAATTATAAATCGACCAAAATTTCAATTCAGTCTATTTATAAGTAACGTAAATGGGATCTGGATATCTTTTTTCTTTAATTATATGGTTGGCTTTATTTCCTAACATTTTTAGGGGCGACACAGAAAGATTTAGGGGTGATTTTTTTATTCCATCCCATTGATGTGGCTATGGGGTGTCCTAGTGGTTAAAAAAATACTTATATGCTCTTTTATAATCGGTAGTTTATTATTAGTTTTATCAACCGATTGTGACTGTGTTCTTCTCTTCTATGCTTTGTTTTTGAAAAAATAAAATAATAAATAAACTAAATTTGGGGCTGTTATCACAATTGGTAGATAATGAGTATCACAAAATTACCGATTGTAAAACTAGAAAATTTTGAAGTTTCATTTGTTTTGAAAAAAATTGAATTTTGGGATAATATCGCAATCTGTAGATAAGAAACATCACGAAACTACCGACTGTAAAAGTAGAAAATTTTGAAATTTCATTGATTTTTGGGAAAAAAATAAATTTGGGTCTACTATCACCATCACGAAATTACCAATTGTAAAAGTAGAAAATTTTGAAATTTCATTAGTTTTAGGGAAAAAATAAATTTGGGCTACTATCATAATCAGAGATAGCGAACATCACGAAGTTACCGATTGTACAATCGGCAGATACTAAACACCACGAAACTACCGATCCTGAAAATAGAGAAATTTAAAAATCCATTGGTTTTTTAAAATTTTGAATTTGGGGCTACTACCACAATCGGTAGATAATGAGCATCACGAAACTAACGATTGTACAATCAGTAGATAATAAACATCACGACACTACCGATTGTGAAAATAGAGAAATTCAAAATTCCATTGGTTTTTGAAAAATTTGTATTTGGGGCTACTACAATAATCGGTAGATAATAAACATCCCGAGACTACCGATTTTACAATCGGAAAATAATAAATACCACGAAACTACTGATTGTGAAGATAGAGAAATTCAAAAATCCATTAGTTTTTGAAAAAAAATGAATTTGGTCCACAATCGGTAGATAAATAAAATCACGAGATTTCCGATCGTGCTTCTCTATCGGAACAAAAGAGTATAATCGGTAGATAAAATATCTTATTATCTACTGATTCTGGTACGTTAGTGGCGCTAAATGCTCTATAATCGTTATTGAACCTTCGAAATTATGTTCTTCACGATGTTTCTCACTTTCTTCTTCATACTCATCCGTTTTTGTTATGGATTTGAGAAAAACTGGTTTTGATCCCACTTCTTCTTCTTCTTCCGCTCTAAAACTTAAAACTAAATAACTCAAATATATTTTCCTATCAATATATACTAAAGATTAACTCCCGATTATACTAATTATCTACCGATTATAAAGGGTATATTAGCTATTTCGAAAAATCAGAGATAAGTGTGGATTCATTTTAGGTTTAGGTGACCCGTTTTTGTCTTATTAATCGCCCCTAATTCTTTTGGGATAGCCCTAAAAATGACAGGTTTTATTTTATGATGAGGATCATGAAAAATTCAAGAGGTGACCACTACATATATGGTAAATATTATTTTCCCATAAAATTAGATATCATTTGATCCTTAGAAACATTAATGATTACTTTAGTTTCACCATAGTATAAACATAAACACTTCCACTTGATTTATGTCGGCATAGACTAACTTTGTATAAAAGTACTTCGGAAAAAAAACTACCTCAAACATAAGGGAACCAACTCTTGAGTTTTAGCTCCCTGGGAACATCTTGAGTTTGGCTTATGTTATTTGTAGAATCTAATAAAAAATTGTAGAAATCATGTAATTCTCAAAATTTAGGTTAAACTAAAAGCTTAGACACCTCGTGAATGATGTCTTCTTGTGGTGGTAAAGTGGTTGACCTGCGATCAAAACATGTCTCCTCGAATATTTTCAAGAAACACTGGGTCTTTGTGAAATTAGGAGGCATCTCTTGTGCAATGATGACAACACTCGTATTTTATCGCGAACTTATGTAACTTACAGATTCCGGACTTTTCTAAGTGCATTGAGTTTCAGGCGTTGGAAACGTCTCACGTGATCAAAGTGTTACCTAACAAATATTTAAGAAAACTAAGTTCAACTTGTGCAAAAATTTAGATGCATTTGCTACAGATATTGGAGAGCTGAAACTTCTGAGGTGCCTCAACCTTTAAGGCGTACGCATCAAGGTTTCTTGTCTCAACAACTTTCGGCGGCGCTTCTGCAGTTCCCATTTCTTAAATTTCTAAAAATATTTAATCTTCAATTATGTATTAAGTGACTGGGTTATGAGTTTTATATAGAAACACCTGAAGATTTGAAAAATCTATAGTATTCCTCATCTAATAGATGCACAAATACATTTATGTCATCTTGGAAGAATGATTTCATTCATTCCGAGATTTTCGTATTCTTTTTTTTTTTCCTCAAACAGGATATGCCAGGGTTGCTATTAGTTGGCAATCACAACGGAATTGCATGTGTTTGATAGCATTGTTGGAGTAGGGGTTAAATCTTAGGGACCTCAAACATGTCGGCGAAATAGAAATATGGGACAAACATTCTCTCTAAAAAAAGCAGATGTCCGGTGAGTGGGAAAGATTTTGAACGTGCGAGTTCAAAACTTAATTGGCAGACCCATAACCACCGGATTAATAAGATTTGACCTCATCTAACTATGGACTTAACCATGGTTATCTGGCCGGATTTTTAGTGAACTGCAGCATATTTACCGATTTTTCACATATTTTCATATTACAACCACTTCTTTTATCGACTACTTCCATTTATCTGGCGCCAAGAAAATTTCCTATGTATACGTATCTTATTTGGTTCAAGGCCCAACTTATTTAGTTTAAAACCTAGAATTTAGTTCCATCAAGCTAAGTAAATGATCCCTCATTCAAGTAAAACTTGAAAGTACGGAAACTTTAAACTAAGCTTATCGAGACATTCAACAGAAATAAGGATCCATATCTCTTATGTTTCAACCTTGACGTGAAATGATTTGAACTTGTTTCATCCGAGACATAAGAATAAATATGTATAGGTTATGTTCCTAGTGATGAAGACTATGGAGTGGATAGATTTACTTTTTGATTGCTGATGTTATGATTTTTAAATGGTTTTAGATTTATCATTTTTAGCTCTGACCTTTGAGTTCTGATAGACACATTTTTGTGTCTAATTTGATCTCAATACTATATATTGTTGGCACTCGATTTTGTACTAATTTTGTTATTTTATGTATTTGTAGGTATTTTTTTGGAAATAAACATTTTTGGAAAATTCTGCTCGAAAAGTTGATTTTGTCACCCGGAGGACAAGTGTTATTCGGACTCTCGCTTTTGGATAAGGGGTAACCTAATTACTAAGGGGCACCCCCAGGTCACCCCAAGGCAGCTGCTATTCGCACCCAAGTTCTAGTTAGGGGAAGGACATCTTCTTCCCAAATTCAAAAAAACAAAATTGGCGGGAAAAAATTGTTATCAACTGGCAGATTTAGGGTTGGAAGTTTGGACGGGATTAAAGGAGATTCAATGGCCCAAATTAAATGGGTTTGTTCCTAGGGCCTAGATAGAGCTGGTATGGGTGTTGGATTCGGTCAAAATTGGTTAGATAACCGGTGGTAATCAAATCAGGGAAGATATTCTAAAATAAGAAAAATATTCTATTCTTGGAATTCTTGGATGGAAGAGACGTGCATGGGTTGATTTTATTGGCTGGAAACAATCCCTACAGCTCAAGGATGACGCGTGAGAAGAGATAAAACATGGAACAATCCGTAACAAATCAGAGAATTAAAGAAAAAAATATCGGGAATATTTTCATTCACTGCCGAGTAATGGGAAGATTTTTTGGATTAATGGAGGAGATTCAATGGTTCAATTACGTATAAATATGTTCCTAATGTGCTACAGAGAGGCTGTCGAGAGTTTGGGGAGGTTTGGAGGCGAGCAGAGAGCGCAGGAGGAGTTGCAGAGAAGTTACCTGCTGCGCTGCTGCTGCCATTAACACGCCTGAAGAACACGAAGAACGGACTCAGAAGCAGTCGTTCTTCAACAGCAACATCGACTGTCCTCTGTGGGTCGTAGTTCTTCAACGACAACCACCTCATCTCTGTCGTTGATTCTGGACGCCTTCTGTGGGTCGCAGAGTTCTGTTTTACATCAATTTCTTGTATTTCTCTTCATTGTAAAACACTTTTGAGCATCAATGAAATATTTTGAGAGCATTTTTACTATGATGAGTTAAACCCCAACACTGGGGCGACGGAGGAGGCCGAGCTTCATAAATGGGTAATTTTATTAATTCTTTTTAAGACTTTTGCATTAAAAATTAAGTGAAATATGATTTGATTAAATTGGGTGTTATTTGATTAGATGGGTCATGCTTAGCTTAGGTGATTTGATGTTCCATGCTTAACATTTACAACCAATGTTTTGAGAATCGACTTTGGCAAAATAAGAGTCCATATATGTTTTGAGCTATTATTGTTGAGAATAAATCATTAAGCCTTATGTTATGAAGATTGGCCGAATCATTAGTCCCAGTACCTCTCTACCAATTTGTCAATATTTGTATATATATTTATTTTCTAAAAAATTATCCTTCACAAGTCGAGAGTTTGAACCTCATTACTACAACCACGAAAATCTTAATCAAAATGGCGCCGCCGACGCGGATTTGTGCTTAGGTAGAATTTTTAGGTTTATTTTTTTTTTTTTTTTTTTTTTTTATTTGTTCCTTTTTACTTTGTCTTTTTGTCTTTGATTTACAGGTTCGAAGTGGAGCACTAAGGACTTGGAGAGGAAAAAGCTTAAAGCGAAAAGCGAAAAGAAGAAAAAAAAGGACAATTTTAGGATTTAATTTTTAATTTTTTTTTAGAGTGTGTGAGGAAAACTGTAATTTTTATTTATTTATTTATTTTGGACTTTGGACTTTAAACAATTGGACTTTATTTTTTTAACCCTACGGAAGGGTATATTATAAAAAAAAAAATATTATATAAACTGTGTGCAGGGAAGGACGACGATTACTATATCGTCTCGGCCCCTCGGGTTCGCACACGGCATAGGAGTCGTGGCCCGAGTCGACGACAACGGTTCATCGCCCGTCTGGTACGGGAGGTAAGTCCAATCGAAACACCCGCGAATCTCCTGCAAGCGGGTTACTGTCTGCCTTAAGGTGATAATTGTTTGAGGACGAACCGGACTGTCTTTATTTTCCTAGTAAAGGGCAAGGCCTGGCCTAAACAAGATAAGGGTTCGGATTTCATCACCGTTCCCTTCTTGCCCGCCTTAGGAAAACGAAACCTAACGCGAACCCAAGCTTAAAATTTGGAATAGAACGAGACCGATAGGGTAACGAGCTTAATAGGAAACTCGTTCGAAAAATATTGGTTGCTCTTTAAGCACACTCCAAAGTTCATGATGGTTTCTGTGGGTTGAATGCGTGACTGCGCCGCCTTGTGATAGCGGTGAGGCCTTGGGTATCAAAGCTCCACTGAGCTTCCCTCGCCTCAATTCAACTTACTTTGACTCGGATTGATTCCAGAGGGGTTTGCTCAAATTGCAACGAATTCCCTTTCGAAAGATAGAAGCTGGTCTAGAAACAATCTAAGTGGAGCCATCATGCTTTTTGTTTGCTAGAAATCTTTAGGTTTGCTTTGGTGGAGTCGAGTCGGCCTTGTTTGTGATTGTATAGAATCCCTCTGTAGTTTATATTTCTTCGGTGATGAATCCTTTTGAGGAGACGCCACCTGCGATGACGTTGCGAGAATATATGTCTAGAAATTCTCGTTATCAAGAGACGTCTTCGGAAATGACTCTTGGTGAATATATGCGTGGGCAGCGATATATGGATACTCCAACTTTTATTGAGGAATCACCTCTAACGATCTATGAGAAATATTATAAACATAGACCATGTAGTTTGGAACAAAGATTGAGAATTCTTGAATTTCAAAAATTGTATCATGATGATGAGGATAGTGATGATGAAGAATCTGAAATATGTGGGAATAGTGATCAGGAATTTGTTACCCCAGTTGAGCCTTATAATGATTATATTATTTCTGGTTCAGATCCTAATAATTTTAAAAATTATTCACCTATTCAAAAGGACGAGGATTTGACTAGAGATACCCCCGTTTCAGACGATGTAGTATGTCCTGTTTACGAAACCGATGATGGTTTAGAGGAACCAGTTTATCTTGAGATCGAGTCAAACGATTTAGAAACAATAGTCTTAGATGAACTCGTAGAGATTAGCGAGGATGAACCTGACTTAGAAAAATCAATTGCCGACCTAGAAATTAGGGAGGTTATGACCAGTCTATCTAGAGACGCCGAAAACTCTAAGTTTGGGGGTGAGTATCATTCTCCATATGCTTTAACTCTTAGTAAGGTCCCTCACTTGGGACTTGACATCAATGCCTCAACCATCTTACAAGATTATCTTCATAATCGTTTTCCAGAACCTAATGATATCCAACAAGAGTCTCAAATGTTAGAAACCCATCCTCTGGTTGATGTGGTTAACCCAGGCAATAATACCAAGATTGATTTTGTTTTCCCACCAAATAGTTTTCTTCCAATGTGGGAACATATAGATTTCAAATGTGTCGAATATTAAGTTGTGAGACTAAACCTAATGCCTTAGGAAATTAGAATCGACACATTTGCTTAAGAATGACCACTACTCTCACTGTGGTCAATTTGTAAGTCAATCTGATTGACTTAGAGGATCCGCATTATTTAGGTTATTATTTTGTGATTCAAGTTCTTATTTGAGTTTTTCCAGACTCTAGACCTATAATTTGGATCCAACCTATGAGAAATGCATCCAATGAAATTTTATTTAGACCCTTTCATAGAGAACCTGAACCTGAACCACAATTAGATATATATTATCAGGAAACTAGGTAAGGGCATGCTAGTTGTTCATTTCTTGGTTACTGCAGTTTCCTTTGTCAGCTCTTTTGGTTTTAAAGACCCACAGTTATTCCGGCTACTGTTATATGTTCGAGTTGACTAATCCTTTCCTAGTCTGGCTGAAGACTTTAAACTTAGCACTTCTTGGGAGGTAACCCAATCTCTTGCGACAGGTAATATCTTCCTTACTCTTTGCTTCAATGGTAACAGTTTCTCCTTGTTCATGCTTTTAGTTTCATCTTTAGAACATTGAGGACAATGTTAGATTTAAGTTTGGGGGTATGGGAGAAACTTTTTAGTTGCAATAAATAAACTCCAGAGCCTAGAAATTTATGCGTTTAGGATAGCACTAACCAATCTAAGTGGATGGAAACATTTTTGTTTTAGGAGTTGAGGAACCAATCTGACTAGATGGAAACATCTATAGAGTCTATTCATAAAAGCACAGAGCTCAGGTGTTAGAAATAACATGATAGTTTCGCCATATCTTGTCGAGTCCTTTTCACTTTCTATTTTTAGTTTTCTTTTGTTTCAAGTGATTTGGTGGGGCACACGATTCAAGTTGTTACCTTTGCTAGGGTGAAATAGAGTGACTGAGTTACCTTTTCAAAAAAAAAAAAAAAAAAAAAAAAAAGACCGGACCAGTTAGACCAATCGGAATAAGTATTAACACTTGGATAGCAATATGTGTGTTCTCCCTGTTTCCGTCGCCTAAGCAAGCGTGGAATGCAGGACCCGTGGGAACTATCGTGTAATCTGCTGACAAGAAGCATGCACTTGGATCCAAAAGATCTATTCATGCCGTTAAGTTAAAAAAAAAAAAAAAAAATGGTTATTGTTATGTGTAGTCAACTGCTGGTTCCCTTGTATTTGCCAGTTTGTTGATCTAGATTTAAGTTATTGACCACTGGTTCCCTTGTATATGCCAGTGTGTTAATATTAGTCAGACCGGTATCTCAGTCATTTAGGTTAGGTTCACCTTGGCAGAGGCCTTCAGACAGATATGGGAAACACCGTTCACTTTTCAACCATCTACATTTTTCTTTTTCCATCTTCTTAATCTTTTCATGTGATTAGTCTGACTCCGAGTATGATGTCCATCGTGAAACTATCTTAGTAGAGCTCTGTCACTTATATGAATTTTAGTATGCTTGAGTGCAAACTCGTGTACAACAATTGGAATTTCGCATCAGGGTTCTTCCTCTTAAAGTCAATAATTGTATGCCAACCAAGGAGGTTCTTTAGTGCTTTCCAAGGTTCTGCGTAGATAGCTGGGTCTGGAGTATTGGTTTTTGTGGGTACACCTCTGATAAACCCACCCGAGATTAACTCGGTCACTTTTCAAGAATAAATTTTGCTCGAGGACTAGCAAATAATAAGTTTGGGGGTATTTGATAGACACATTTTTGTGTCTAATTTGATCTCAATACTATATATTGTTGGCACTCGATTTTGTACTAATTTTGTTATTTTATGTATTTGTAGGTATTTTTTGGAAATAAACATTTTTGGAAAATTCTGCTCGAAAAGTTGATTTTGTCACCCGGAGGACAAGTGTTATTCGGACTCTCGCTTTTGGATAAGGGGTAACCTAATTACTAAGGGGCACCCCCAGGTCACCCCAAGGCAGCTGCTATTCGCACCCAAGTTCTGGTTAGGGGAGGACATCTTCTTCCCAAATTCAAAAAAACAAAATTGGCGGGAAAAAATTGTTATCAACTGGCAGATTTAGGGTTGGAAGTTTGGACGGGATTAAAGGAGATTCAATGGCCCAAATTAAATGGGTTTGTTCCTAGGGCCTAGATAGAGCTGGTATGGGTGTTGGATTCGGTCAAAATTGGTTAGATAACCGGTGGTAATCAAATCAGGGAAGATATCTAAAATAAGAAAAATATTCTATTCTTGGAATTCTTGGATGGAAGAGACGTGCATGGGTTGATTTTATTGGCTGGAAACAATCCCTACAGCTCAAGGATGACGCGTGAGAAGAGATAAAACATGGAACAATCCGTAACAAATCAGAGAATTAAAGAAAAAAATATCGGGAATATTTTCATTCACTGCCGAGTAATGGGAAGATTTTTTGGATTAATGGAGGAGATTCAATGGTTCAATTACGTATAAATATGTTCCTAATGTGCTACAGAGAGGCTGTCGAGAGTTTGGGGAGGTTTGGAGGCGAGCAGAGAGGCGCAGGAGGAGTTGCAGAGAAGTTACCTGCTGCTGCTGCTGCTGCCATTAACACGCCTGAAGAACACGAAGAACGGACTCTCAGAAGCAGTCGTTCTTCAACAGCAACATCGACTGTCCTCTATGGGTCGTAGTTCTTCAACGACAACAGCACCTCATCTCTGTCGTTGATTCTGGACGCCTTCTGTGGGTCGCAGAGTTCTGTTTTACATCAATTTCTTGTATTTCTCTTCATTGTAAAACACTTTTGAGCATCAATGAAATATTTTGAGAGCATTTTTACTATGATGAGTTAAACCCCAACACTGGGGCGACGGAGGAGGCCGAGCTTCATAAATGGGTAATTTTATTAATTCTTTTTAAGACTTTTGCATTAAAAATTAAGTGAAATATGATTTGATTAAATTGGGTGTTATTTGATTAGATGGGTCATGCTTAGCTTAGGTGATTTGATGTTCCATGCTTAACATTTACAACCAATGTTTTGAGAATCGACTTTGGCAAAATAAGAGTCCATATATGTTTTGAGCTATTATTGTTGAGAATAAATCATTAAGCCTTATGTTATGAAGATTGGCCGAATCATTAGTCCCAGTACCTCTCTACCAATTTGTCAATATTTGTATATATATTTATTTTCTAAAAAATTATCCTTCACAAGTCCGAGAGTTTGAACCTCATTACTACAACCACGGAAAATCTTAAATCAAGTTCTCTATACACTGTACTACCAATATAAATGTGTTGACACATATGTCAATATGAATCATCAGGACACGGTTCATTTTTAGCTCTTACCTTTTGAGTTCTCTATACACCATGCAAAGATGATGATAATGACTTTAGCAATGCTTTCGGCATTACCATCATTGACAGATCATAAGAGTTATGCAGAAACTTAGAAAAATATAATCTGAAATTATAGTATGGTTAAGTCCATAGATTGATTTAAGAAGTTGTTAGAAAGTAAATATATGAAAAATCGGGTAATACACACTTAACACTAAATATCCGGGCAGATAACCATGGTTAAGTCCATAGTTAGATAATACCAGATCTTATTAATCTGATGGTTATGGGTGTGCGATTAAGTTTTGAACTCGCACTGCGAGTTCAAATTTTTTTCCCCAGTGAAGATGAAAGATTTTACCAACAAATCCAGAAAAAACATATGCGTGACTTGTTCTTTAATATCCCTCCTTTTGTCCATAAACACAGTTGACAAATATTCCCGAAAAGACTCATGGTTTAACAGACTCTTGCACCATTTTTCCATAAACACAGTTGCCAAACATTCCCGAAAAAGACTCATGGTTTAACAGACCCTTGTACCATTACTTGTAACAAGGAAACAAAATTGACCTGAACAGGAAAAATGCCAAAACTCGTACCATTGAGATCTCGTATAACCTCAGCAAAACGCCTGAAAAAAAGAACTTCAATGGCACTGTCGTCCAACATTTTTTTCCTTGTATATATAGCAATTACTGGTTATTTCCCATTGTGACAAAATTATAAATTCAAACAATCAAATACCTTCTAGTCTTAAGTGAAGGGATACTTTTGTCAACTTCTTCATTTGTATACCCATAACTCAGTTAGACTTACTCTGTACAATATTCTTCTTCTTTTTTTTCTTTGATCAGATACTCTGTACAATCTTATGATGTACTATGTGAAGCAATCTCACGAAAACTAAAAATTGTGCATTTACATTTTACTAAATATTTAACAATAACTTTATCTAGATACAAAACAGCCTCAATTAGGCATCCATAAAACCTCCAAAAAATATGCACATCCTCAAAAAAAAAATGTAACAAACAACAAAGAAAACGTCATCACATAATAATTTTTTTTTAAAAGTCGTACTTCATGTAGGTTGGAGTAGATATCAATGATTTATGGATCGACACTGGAACAAAAGCAATAAAATAACACCAACCCACCGAACTACAGTCACCAAAAACACATAAACTACAAAACACCATAACCAAATAAATAAGTTCAAATTAAATCGTTACCAGCACCTAAAGATGCACCATCCATGTAAAGTACAACTCCGTAAAGAAAATGCATATACAAAAGGCTACTAAGAGAACATTGAAAATAGTTAATATATGTATGAGATGTCCATGACATATATGACTTGCTAGTTTACAAACTGATTGGAAAATTGTGAGCATCACATCGATCACATTTCAAATGGTATCATAAGATATGTCAAACTGAAACATAGAAACAATCAAACTTATTTATATCTAACCAAAATCATTATAAATTCCATAAATACATAATCTTTAACCCCCAACTTAAAATCATCATAAATCCTATAAATACAAAGTCTTTAACCCCAACTTTCTAGAACTCATGGAGTATCATCAGCATCCAAAACTAAAAATAAATCAAGGAAACAAATACCAATAAAACGAAGAAAAAAAAGTATTTCACGATTATATACCTTGTTTGTGTTTGTTACTATGGACAAAAAGCTCTGAATATCTATTTCAATACTCATGAGCTCCCACTGCGCAGCGATGCAAAACGAAAAAAAGAAATTAGGAAACGAAATTGTTGGGGAAAAAACCAACCCTAACAAAAAAAAAAGCAACATTCAAAAAATGGGATCTGGCGTTAGCTCAAACACTTTTATATAGAGGGTGCCCAAGGCTAGAAATTCCAACGAAAAAACTGATATTTTGGAAATAATATTATGATTTCAAAAATATTCTTTACATAAATGGGATAGCCATATTAAATGTCGGGATATTTGCATCGAATATATTTATCTTTTTATCATTTTATTTTTGGAATGTAACATCAAGCAAAAATTGTTTTTGCATTACCATTTTTTGTGTTTTCGTTTTGTTGTTCTCCCTATCCTGAAGCAAATGTTTTTCTCCATCTGCACCTACAAAACAACACCCCAGAAATAGTTGTTCCCCAGTCTTGGAGGGGATTCCTGAAAAATCAACAGTGGCATGAGAAAAAGAAAAACACTAAACAATTAGGTACTACCTTATGATTATGATTAGGATGCAACAGATATGAGTCCTAAAAGCAAAGCCGGCAAAAAAGATTATTCTGCTGCAAACAATTAATAAAATGAAAAAAATTAAAAGATTAGCAGAAAATAAAGCTATTTCTAAAAGATTGCATGTGTATAATAACCAGATTAAATGAAACAACAACAATAAGGAGAAAAAGTTGTCGATTACCATTCTTGGCGTACATACGTATGATCATTCAACTGCAAAACAGACACAATACATAAATCAGTCAAAAAAACCTTAAAACTGAAAAAAACAATAAGAAAAACAAAAAATAAAGCGAGAAGCGGCGTAAAACAATGGGAGGTTTGCTTTTTCTCCGATGCCTTTCATAGAGAAGCGGCGTAAAACAATGGGAGGTTTGCTTTTTCTCCAACGCCTTTTATAGAGACACACTGAGCCTCCAAAACAATGCTATTTTTGAGAATAATGCTAGTGAAAATCTAAATATAACTAGAATTTTATAAATTTTGTCTAGGGTATTAATTCGCAAATATATTGGTATATGTAAAATTTAGAATTTATAAGAAGATTATTATAGGTAAAATGGACAAAAAATCTATCATTTAAAGATTTATTTCCATATTTTAAGATTTTCCATAATACAATATTTCTTCAAATATGACCATTATTTCTAAGATGCACCTAAAATTACCTAAAATTTATTTATGAATACATTTATTCCTAGACGTTTACCTTTTACAATAGAAATATTTTTGTACAAAAATATTGAGCATTTCCTCCATAGCTAAGAATATAAATCATTTTTTTTTCTATTATTTTCTTATGGTATAATAACCAAAAAAATAATAACATTGGAAAGGAATGAATGGTTTGTATTTTTGTACAAAAAATATTGAGCATCTCCTGCCGAGCTAAAAACAGATATTATTTCGATATTATTATTATTATTTTAAAGGAAAAATAATAAAAATAATAATATTCTATTTTTATGGTGAAATAAATGTATTATACTTTTCTATTAATATTTTTTGTTCATTTATCTTCGAAATTTTACTTGTTGTGGTTGATTGTTTATTAGGATTTTCTATTAACAATTTGTATTTCAATTATTGTACAGGATTAACAATCAATTTGTTTGCGGAAGAGGAAGTTCGGTTCGATCTGCTGTAAGCATTCACAACTCCATGAATTTGATTTTATAAATTTTATCGAAGTTTTAATTAATTTCATTGTTGTCATAATCAACATTAATTTAATTTTCAGAAGCTTGGAAGTGTAATATTTTGGTTTATTTTAGCTACAAAAAGTGTAATATTTAGGTTTACTTTAGCTATAAAAAGTGTAATTGGACATTGTACACTGGACTTTTTTTTTATTGTTTTTCTTATGATTGATTTTAATTCTTTTTTTCTTATGATCGATTTTTTGATGGAATCATGATGAAAAAAGAAACTTTTGATGTGATAATATCAATGTAGTTCTAATAATAAGAATTACATATCTCCACAAAGATTTTTTAATGTATTTTTGGCAACATCATAAAATTCTACAAGTTTTAAAAATATACCGTGTTAATATTATTACTAAATTTAAAATATGGTGGGGTCAGAATCAACCAGAAGCTCTAATTAACCACAACGCTCGAAAAAACTCTGTTTTTATATAAAGAATTAGCTAGAGATTTATTTAGATTGATTTATGGCTTTTGTGAAAGCCATGTCTAGCTAATCTATGTTAGGGTGAAAGGATGAACTTGTAGGTTATTTATTTTTTTTTTAAACAAGGGTTTCTCCATATTGAACTTAATGATAATGTTTTGTATCCCTTTCAATGATTTACCTTCTAGCTATATTAGATTAAGGTGAGAACAAACTACTGTTTTGATAATTCTAGTTGACGATTCTTAATGAAATATCTTCCATGTACTAGTAGCTAGGTTTGATATTTTACATGAGTAAATTCGGAGACCTTTGTGATTGAATACAAGTAACTTGCCTACAACAGATTCCCGAATCCCTAACACCTTCATAGTCTTGGTTACATCTTCTATTATTTCGAATTTGTAATTTCATAATCTTAGTCACCAGTCCATAAATATTTGAAATATATAATTTGATCAATTATTCTTGATGTTAATTAGTAGTAGTATTTTCACACTCTTCGTGGGAACGACATGTACTTGCCATTGTCTACTAGTTAGACGTTGTGCACTTGCAGTATATTTATTGTAGGTTTCTGAGCCTACCATATGTATGTTGGATTTGTTGGGTTTTTGTAGGTTTGTACATAGTTGTATACTATTGTACAATCTCAATAATATATATGACTTGTTTTGTGGGTGTGGATGTTTATTTTTTAGATTTTTTGTAAGTGTATATATAGTTGTACACCACTGTGCTATCTTAACAATAGATGCATGTTTTTTGGGCGTAGATGATGGATTTTTGTAAGCATGTACGTAGTTGTACACCATTATGATCTCACATGATATCATGGCCTTTTTTTGTGGGTATGTATGTTGGATTTTTGTAGATGTGTAAACCGTTGATGAAACCCCAAGTTGTTGTTTTTCGATATCATGAGATGATTTTAATAACACGCTTGCTATGTGTTTAGGTACTTTTCGAGGGAGCTTAAGAAAGTAGAGAAGAAAAATGGAAAGGTTTTAGATATTAATGAGGTATTAAATTCCTTCTTACTTGATGACTCAGCTGATTTGTATCTAACTCTCACTTTATTTTTTGTTATGACTATTATGGTTCAAATTAGATTAGGTTTATATGTACTTTAGTTTGTTTTCTCCGTTAAGAGCAGTAATCACTCTTTAATTTGATTCTAGTAAGCACTTTGTTTTTTCTTATGACTAATATGGTTCAAGTAAGCACTTCGTTAAGACTCCCGAGTGCCTGGAGTATTAAAATTATTAGACTTTGGAGTGGAAAAGGTTTATTTTGAGATAAAACATCTTTGTTATTTGAGGAAGCTTCTTTTACTTTTGTTTCATATGATATTTGGCAAAATAATATCCACATTATTATACTATAGTCGTTGTTGGTGATTGTTAATGTATACACAGTTATACACATTGTTGATTTTTAATATGCACACAGTTGTACAAATATTGATTGTTAATATCCTTGGATATGTTCTTGGTGCACATGTTTTGGGTACACAACGGATGCATAGTTATACACATACTGATTGTTACTGTTAGAGCACTGCTCGGTCGAACTCGCAACCGTTGCTATCTCAAGCTTGTTTGTCAAGTTTAATTGTCAAAACTATAAGTCTTGATTTCTAGTCTACTTATAGCTATTTCTCGGATTAGGATAGAATGTGTAGTTGAACTTTAGACTTCACGGCGTCCATTGATTGAAGACGAATAACTACTAAGGGAAGCTTGTGGAACTTTATCAACAAAAGGTATATGGATACTTGAACTCATCTATCACTCAGAAGTCTATTCTATTCTATCTCCTATTGAGAAAAAGTCATATAGATATATAGAATTTACATTATACACATTTGATATTTCGATCTGAGTTTAATTCGCTTATATCTTTCTCGAAATATATGTTGGAAATCTTTTTCCTTTAACCAAGTTCATCATTATTATTGACGAAAGTCAAAAGATGATCATGTGAAAATCACCTGGTAACATCTTACATGATTTGTGTGAGATAATCATTTGATGTAGACTCAGAATGTTTCGTATTGATCATTCTATCACTTGAAAATTGCTTATAAGCTAAAAGTTTGTGTGAGAGAGTTATTGTCGTCTTCTAAGAATGTTTCAATGATTGAAATGGGAGTTAAGAGCTAAAACCCATGTATGGATACATGGGTTTAAGTCAGGGTACTTAAGTTTGCATACCTGTTCACAAACTAATTTAACTGTTGAAGTCCGGGAACCAAGTTTGCGTACCCGTTCGCAAACGGTTTCAACTGAGTTCAGTTCGGAGCTAAAGTATGCGTACCCATTTGCAAATTACCGGCTTATAACCAATGTACGGAACTAAATTTTGCGTATCCGTTTGCAAACTTAAGTGGTTCAAGTTATAAAATCGGTTAAGCATGATTTCATACCCATGAACAAATACATTTATAAATTAAGGAATGCAATCTTTGCAAACCGTGGCTAAAATGTTCATGAACTGATTCTTTTGAATCAATCCGATTTTGCTTCAATTGTGTCTTGTATACTTCTATGAGAATATAAACAATTGAACAACTCTATGAGTAACACAATTAGATTCATTTGATTATCAATTGATCTAGAAGTGTTAAGATGAACATGGTTAAAAAAAATGTTCATATGGCTAACTTCAGTTAACAGTTATTGAGTCAACTCAACATACACGTTTAGGTACGGTTACCCATATCTAAATGAAGGTATATTTCATTTATGTATAACAAGGTAAAGACCATCTAACGGTGGAAAGATATTAGCTTGAATCTTGAATCAAGTTTCATCTAACGGTGAATATTGATTGCTTTGTTCCAAAGTTATCGAACCCTGATTTGAAGTCTATATAAGGGAGAACTCTAGCAACTGGGAAACCTAATCGCCACATTTCTTGTGTGATACTAGTTGCGACTAGAGTCGATTCTCCTTTAACCTAGTTTTTTCCTAAAATCATTATAGGTTAACGACTTAAAGACTTCAATAGGATTCTGAAGCCAGACCCAACTATTTTATATGTAGTTGCGTGTTCTGATCTTACTTGTTCGATCGTATTTACTACTATCTTCTCTAAGATTTTCTCGAGATTTATCTCCGATAGGTAATATATAAAAACTAATCGCAAAGCTCTTCGTCTCATTATTTGTGATTCCACAATAACTTGTTCTACTACCATATAGTTAAGTTCTTATGAGGTGATTGATATTTCTAGGCTGTTCTTCGGGAATATAAGACCAGATTATCAATGGTTCCTGTTCACCTTGATTTATCAAAAGACGGAACAAAACTCCGTAGGTATTTCTGTGGGATACATATTTATCTATTAAAATAGACTTTTCAGTGGTAGACGAATTTGTTTATCAAGTCTTTGACTTCGGGTCGTAGCAACTCTTAGTTGTGGGTGAGATCACCTAAGGTAATCAAGTGCGTAGAGTTCTGCTGGGATTCAGAAGCGTAAGGAACACGACTATACCCTAATCAGTGTGAGATTGGTTAGGGCTCAACTACATTACAGTACGAAGTTAACTTGTAGTAGGCTAGAGTCTGTAACGGCATAATACAGTGTGGTGTTCAAATCTTGACTAGGTCCCGATGTTTTTCTGCATTTGGGGTTTCCTCGTTAACAAAACTTCTTGTGTCTGTGTTATTTCTTTTCTACATTATATTTTTTTATATAATTGAAATGTCACAGGTTGTGCGTAGTTCAATCAATTGGTAAATCCAACCTTTGGTTGTTGATTGAAATTGATTGACACTTGAACATTGGTCTTTGGTACCGTTCCAGCTGTTTCTCATATTAATCAGGCTTGCGGATTTCTATCTGTTTTATTTGCTGATTACATTGAGAAACAGAGATATAACTCTTAGGTATATTTTCCTTGATTGAGTCTGACTGTCTCGTTGATTCTCTTGGAATTATATTGGAGTTAGTCCATACAGATTTCCGAAACGAGATATTGGGTGTGGTTGTTAGACCCCCGCATTTTTAATTGGTATCAGAGCAGGAAAACACGTTTAAGACCTCATAAGTATGTGTTTGTAGCAATCTGACTCTATGGACAAACGTGCTATCTCTATAAACGTACCACCAGTCTTCATGGCTCGAATTACTTATGGTGGAAAATTGTTGTGCGTGTTTTTCTCCAAGCACGTGATTTTCAATCATGGGTTCGTGTAGTTAATGGCTATGATCCTTCGGTTGTTACAAAAGGATGAGATCGCATCTAATGAGGAAGGGTATCCGTTGATTATGGCTACCTTCTGTTTTGTGTTAACTCATGAAATTTCGTAATCAGAAAATTCAGATGTGGGACCCTCACTAAAATCGTTGTAGAATTCTCATACGAACTCGGATTTCGACGGTCCGCCACTCTATTTTGATTGGAAAATAATTTCCTATCTATATAAGAGGGAATATCTAGGTTTTGATCTCGTTTAGGAGGTGAAAACAGCCCGACAGTAAAACTCAGGAAGAATTCAGGAGGGATTTTGTCAGTTTTCAGCCATGACCTAGCTCGCCTTTTATGTTGTATCTTTTAGCTCGTTGCTCCGATTGATTTGAATTTTTAGTATGTTATGCTAGAAATCCATATGAAACTTTTGGCATGTATATAATACTAAATTGTTTAACAAACGTTCCCAGTTGTTTGTACAATCTTTGGGAAGCCGATTTGGCATGATGACCACTTGACGCAATTTCCACCTCTCTCAGTGTTGTGGCAGGTTTGGAGCAACCTGATTGATCTATAAAAGGAGGGGCCAGACAAGCACGGGCGTGGCCACCTTTTGGTGCGCGTGGCAGGTTTAACGCGACCTAATTGGTCGATGGGAAATAGGACCGGCAAGTATGGGCCTAGCCAAAACTCATTGGGAGTGTGGTAGGTTTAAAGCGACCTGATTGGTCGACGAGGAATAAGGGACGGTTGGGTAGCATGGGGTGTGGCCAAGTGGCGCACGCTTTTATCGTTGTTGCTCCTACTCCATGGCTTTGTTTGCTTTCTGACTGAGTATTTCGTGCAATGGCCTTAACTTTGGTACTTGGAGATCCGTGCTACTCTGTTGCGAGTGAACATAAATTATTCATGCCATACCAATATTAAGGGTTCTGCCGGGGAACATATCACAGAAAAGTACTCATTGAATCTTATATTAATAAGTAATATGGGCAAGGCGCCGAAATTTACAGAGCATCTGGGATTGTTGCTACATTCCCAGTCTGGATAAATTTCATGTAAATATATTGAACGGCTCAATAAATGTGTCAGTGGAGAGGTTGACACTCATGGCTTTGTTTCCTCGCAGAGTGACGTCACATCAGATGCAAGGTTTTACAATTTTAACCCTAAGCTAAAAACCACCATCAACAACAATTAGATTCATTTGATTATCAATTGATCTAGAAGTGTTAAGATGAACATGGTTAAGTGTTCATATGGCTAACTTCGGTTAATTGTTATTGAGCCAACTCAATATACACATTTAGGTACGGTTACCCATATCTAAATGAAGGTATATTTCATTTATGTGTAACATGCTAAAGACCATCTAACGGTAGAAAGATATTTTCTTAAATCTTGAATCAGGTTTCATCTAACGGTGAATATTGATTGATTTGTTCCAAAGTTATCAAACCCTGATTTGATGTCTATATAAGGGAAAACTCTAGCAACTGGGAAACGTAATCCTCACACCTCATGTGTGATACTAGTTGCGACTAGAGTCGATTCTCCTTTAACCTAGGTTTTTCCTAAAACCATTTTAGGTTAACGACTTAAAGAATTCATTGAGATTCTGAAGCCAGGCCCAACTATTTTCTCTGTAGTTGCGTGTTCTGATCTTACTTGTTTTATCGTATTGAGTACTATCTTCTCTAAAATTTGCTCGAGATTTATCTCCGATAGGTAAGATATAAAAAGTGACCACAAAGATCTTCGTCTCATTCTTTGTGATTCCACAATAACTTGTTCTACTACCATATAATTAAGTTATTGTGAGTTAATTGATATTTCTAGGTTATTATTCGGGAATATAAGACTGGATTATCAATTGGTTCCTGTTCACCTTGATTTATCAAAAGACGGAACAAAACTTCGTAGGTATTTCTGTGGGAGACATATTTATCTATTAAAATAGACTTTTCTGCGGGAGACAGATTTGTTTATCAAGTCTCCAACTTTAGGTCGTAGAAACTCTTAGTTGTGGGTGAGATCATCTAAGGGAATCAAGTGCGTAGAGTCCTGCTGGGATTCATAGGCATAAGGAATGCGACTGTACCTTAATCAGTGCGAGATCGGTTAGGGCTCAACCATATTCCATTCCGAAGTTAACTTGTAGTAGGCTAGAGTCTATAGCGGATTAATATAGTGCGGTATTCAAATCTGGACTAGGTCCCGGGGTTTTTATGCATTTGGGGTTTCCTCGTTAACAAAACTTCTGGTGCTTGTGTTATTTATTTTCCGCATTATATTTTCAGTATAATTGAAATATCACAGGTTGTGCGTAGTTCAATCAATTGGTAAGTCCAACAACCATGAAATTGATTGACACTTGAACATTGGTCTTTGGTACCGTTGAAGTTGTTTCTCATATTAATCAGGCTCGCGGATTTATTTCTGTTTGATTTGCTGATTACATTGAGAAACATATATATAACTCTTGGATATATTTTCCTTGATTGAGTCTGATTGTCTAGTTGATTCTCTTGGAATTATTGGGTGTGGTTGTTAGACCCTTGCTTTTTCAGTTACTGTGAACATTTATTGTTTATCTTTAGGGACTCATAATCTCAAAATGGTAGAGCTCCCAAGCCTATCACAAGGTTTGCGGAGGTTGATTTTTTTTAAGCATGAAATTTATTAAATTAGACTGAAATTACACGTGTATACGTAATGCTCATATAGTCTTCAATTATAATAATACTTATAGAAGGTGGAATTGCATGATCCCATACTATTGCTGTTAGCCTCCCCAGAGAGAAATCATATGCTGCTTGATTTGCTAGACCGTCTGCCGCTTGATATCCTTTCCTGTAGACGTGTCTAATGGTGTATTGCTGGATTTTGGTGAGCCTTTGTTTGATTTATGCAACTAGATTATATATATCCCATGGGGCTTCGGTGTCCGAGATTAGAAATCTCATTAGATTTTAGGAATCCGTATCGAATTGAACTTTTGGCCACCTTCGATCCGTTGGCGTTTTATAAGCAATGATCATGGCCCAAGTTTCCGCTGCAAGAGCGGTGGTGATGCCTAGCGGTTGTGTTATTTCTAGGATTGTGATGGCTCCCTCGTTTCGGCATATAATACCTGCTCCCGCTATTCTGGGATATCCCCTTGCTTCTCTATCTGTGTTGATTTTGATCCAATCTGAGTGGGGTTTGAGTCATCCCACGAAGATGCTAAAAGTTATTATAGTTATTTATGCAGGGCTTGCATATGTTTGCATTCCAGAAAGCACCAGTGGGAGGTGGTTCTGGGCCCATGAATACTCCTGCTGGAGTTTGATAGCCATTTGCATTACACTTGTGAGATTTGGTTGTTGTTGGCGATATATCATGT
Source organism: Papaver somniferum (assembly GCF_003573695.1). Taxonomy (NCBI): domain Eukaryota; kingdom Viridiplantae; phylum Streptophyta; class Magnoliopsida; order Ranunculales; family Papaveraceae; genus Papaver; species Papaver somniferum. The sequence goes on from NC_039365.1 coordinate 63,865,907, forward strand.
CGCTCTTGGTTATTCATAAAGGACAAAATAAGAAGCAAAAATTTGTAGTGATCAGTGCGGGCGCTTTTGTTTGAAGGAGTTGGAATATAGTCGTTTGATGGGGTAGTGAAGTGGGAATGCCATGATTAGCATTTTGGTTGCTTGTGAGGTGAGTTAGCAGGAAGTACCGAGAATCTATAGTTGTTTGACAGTGAAGCAGAATGTGAATGGATGTTTCAGGATTAGAACTGCATTGAGGGCATATGTTGGAGTTGGTGATTTTGATGCGGTTAAGAATGTTGAGGGTTGGAAAACCCTCATTCATTGCTTTCCAAAATAAAAGTTGTACTTTTGGGAGACATGGAAGTGTCCAAAGGATGTTGGATGGGGGAAGATGGTTTTGTTGAGCTTGTGTTGCAGTGCTGATGAGGCAGTTGTATCCTGAAGCAGTAGTGAATTTTTCGCTTTAGTAAAAGGCCATATAATCATATATGGTTGGTTGTCTCGTGTGATGTGAATGTTAACGATGCGTTGAATTATAGCTTGGGGAAGTAGGTTCAATCTGTCATGATCCCAATTCCTGGTTGATGGGTCGATGATGTCGGCAACCGATTGTATTGGATGGCAAAGCGTTAGGTTAATAGTGTTTTTGAATTATGGAATCCAGTTTGCTTGGATATGGGTGTTTAATCCGTCTCCAATTTGGTGGAAGAGATATTGTTTGAAGGTTGGTATGAGGGAGGCCAGTTGTCTCCATTGTGGGCTAGGGAAAGACGGGAGAGGTGGGATGTTTTTGAAAATGGGATTCTGTTTGAGGTATTTAGCGTTATAGAGATTGGCTAATACAAAGGTGGGTTTTTCGTGAATGTTCCAAATTCATTTCATGAGTAGTGCTTTGTTGTGTTCCCTGCTACTCCGGATGCAGAGCCCTCCTTGAGATTTGGGTTTGTGACGTTTGTCCTTTCCTAGTGGGTGGAGCTTCCTGATGGAAGAATCGTGGCCCCAGAAGAAATTTGTCGTGATATGATCCATTTTTTGGTGGATGTGAGTAGGAAGAATTTGGGTTTGCATGAGATGGTTGGTGGTAGGGGTTAGGGAAGATTTTATGAGTGCAAATCTTCCTGCTTGGTTAAGGCATTTATTCATCCATCCCTTCTCCTGCGAGCTAGACGTTGAAGAATTGGAGCAAAAATATGGCGTGAAGATCTTCCTTGTTTAAATTGCACTCCTAAATAGACAAGGGGGTTTGATGTTGTTTTCATGTTGAAGGCTTGTTTTAAATCATCTATTTGGTGCGTCTCAAGCTACGGGTGATGGATTATTATGGAATTGGAAGCGTTGATGTGTTGAACCGCCAAGGTGCCATAAGCTTGTAGCAGAAGCTTGAGGTGGTTGGTGCCTTCTGTATTTGCTTTGTATGTTATCAAAAGGTCATCTGCGTACATAAGATGTAGAATTGGTGGAGCCTTTTGGGAAATGTGGAGCCCCTCTATCTTATTCTGTGCTTCAAGTAATTCCAAATTTGTGGATAGTATTTCCGCACAAATAATAGATATATAAGATGATAGAGGATCCTCTTTCCTTGTTCCTCTGGTTGGAGTGATGTACCCATGCAGTGTGTCGTTGATGTTAATTGAGTAGGTTACTGTTGATATATATATATATATATATATATATATATATATATATATATATATATATATATATATATATATATAATCCACGAAGGTTAAAGGGAAGCCTAAGCTGTTGAAATCTTGTTTGATGAAACACCAGTCCAAGGAGTCATAATCTTTTTGAATATCCAGCTTAAGCGCTATTTTGGGATCTTTCGTACGGTGTGAGGTTTTGATGTGGTGAAAAAGTTAGGCCGTAATAGCTAGATTATCATGAATGGATCTTTGTGGAACAGAGGCACTTTGATACGGGCTTATAAAAATGATAGGAGAGGTCGTATGCGATTGACTAAAATCTTTGATATGATTTTATAAGTGACATTACCTATCGTCCTAAATTGGGAAGGTTTTGAGGGGCATTCAGTCTTTTGGGATTAAAGTGATGTTAGTATGGTTCATGAGAGGATGGATTTTGAGGGAATCAAAGAAACACCGGACTATGTCAATCAGTTGTGGTTGGGTTGTTTCCTGGAAAATTTTAAAAAACTTACTGGTGTATCCATCTGGTCATGGGCACGATCTGAGCCTATGGAGAAAAGCGCTTGTTTGATTTCCTCGGGGGTTACTTCGGTTGTTAGCCTCTCACATTGTTTGGGGTTGACCTTGGTGTTATTGCCTCGAAAATGTTTTCATCAATTACTGTACTTGGAGCTGTATACTGGTTTATGAAGTGCTCAAGCATGATCTTTATAATTTCATCCTTGTCTCCAATCCAGTTGTTTTGATGATCCTGAAGTTATTGTATATTATTACAACTTCTATGAATTGTAGCCTTCGTATGGAAGAACGTTGTGTTGCGATCTCCTGATTGAAGTCATTGTATTCTGGATATCTATTGCCAATAAGTTGCATGACAATCAAATAAATTCAGATGTTCAATTCGGAGTTGTTTTTCTTATTGAATCCAATTTTCTAGTTCAATACCAGATTGTGTAACACATTTATGTTGGGCTGCTTTGATTTTCGCAGTCGACTTTTTAATCAATGTGGGTAGGTGGCGAAAGTTGAGCTTGTTCCATTGTCTTAGAGTTTCACTGGTTGATATGAGTTTGAGGTGGAGGTTCAAAGGTGTATCCGAGTCATGTAGTTTATCCCATGACGAGTTAACCACTTGATGAAGTTGAGGGTGATATATCCATAGGTGCTCAAATTTGTAATTCTTGCTCTCTTGCAAGTCCAAGGTTTTTGTCTGAAGTAGGATAGGAGTATGATCTGAGGCTATTCTCGGAAGGTGTGTGATTCCAGCGTGGGGGTTGGTTGTTCTCCAGTGTTGTTCTATTATTGCTCTATCAATTCTTTGATGGATGTTGTCACGGCATTGTTGGTTGTTTGTCCAGGTGAACGGGTCTCCTTCGAAACCAAGATTTATGAAGCCCATCTGATCCATTAAATTGAGAAATGGTTGCGTTTTTGCATAGGTAATTGGTCTGCCGCCTTTTTTCTCGGATTGGTCTGTTACTTCATTGAAGTCTCTTAAAAGTATAAGTGATGGGAAAGATTGTTGGAAAGTTTTCCCATAAGTTTTTCCTCGGTACGGATGTGGTGGGCCATATATACCTGTGAAAATCCAAGGTTGGGATGGGGAGGAAGGTATGACGAGAACATGAATGTAACTTTGGGACTTCAAGATAACTTGGATATTGACCTCGTTTTTCCACAATAAGCATAAGCCTCCTCTTCTACCTATTTTAGGAACAATGCAGTGATTCTGAAACTGTAGAGTTTGTGCGATGCGTAGCATTTGAATTTCATTGGCCATTGTTTCAAATAGGAATAAAATGGTTGGTTTGTACATTAAAATAATCCCAAGAAGGTGTTGAGTTGATGTTAGCTGATTTATACCTTGACAGTTCCATGCGAGAATATTCATATTTTGCGGGTTGTAATATTACGGGAGATGAAAGAACTAGATTAGTGAGAACTAGGTCAATTGGGAGGTGGTAGAGAGTTGTATTAAATTGGAATATGGGGCGAACGTTGAGACTAGTGGGCTTGGGGTCAGAGGGTTATGTTGCGAGGTAAAAAGTGTGGGTTTGTGGGCTATAGTATTTGCGGAAACAGGTGGAGGTTCCATAGATAGAAGTAATATAGAGAAGCAGTCAGAATTATTAATCAGTTGAAATAAGCAGTCAGTAAGGTAGACAGACACTGGTACAAAATTGGAAGCAATCAGAGAATATGAAATTGCGGGGGGTACAACAACCACATCCAACAGTTCCTTTGGCAATCTGAGAGGACTTACTCCAATATACTTTCTACAGAATCAACTAGACAGTCAAACTCAATCTAGAGAAAAGTATATATGAGAGTTTATATCTATGTTTCACAATGTAATCAGCAAATCAAACAGATAGAAATCCGCGAGCCTGATTATTATGTGAAACAACTTGAACGGTACTAAAGACCAATGTTCAAGTGTAAATCAATTTAAATCAACAACCAAAGGTTGGATTATCTAATTGATTGATCTTAACGCATAACCTGTGATATTTCAATTATGTAACAAAATATAATGCGGAAAAGAAATAACACAGACATTAGAATTTTGTTAACGAGGAAACCGAAAATGCAGGAAAAGCCCCGGGACCTAGTCCATCTTTGAACACCACACTGTATTAAGCCGCTACAGACACTAGCCTACTACCAAGGTACAATTGCGTTCCTTGCGTCTATGATTCCAGCAGGATACTACGCACTTGATTCCCTTAGCTGATCTCACCCCCAAGAGTTGCTACGACCCAA